>NW_026716464.1:0-26238 GCF_029784015.1 Lycium ferocissimum
GAATGTACGAACGTTGTCCTCGGGACCGGGTCTCGGCCGAGTGATATTCTTAGGTCAGTGTGGCCCAGCGCAGTAGCAGAAACCATATGCACATAAACATTTTCGTAGACTCATCAGAAGCAGTCGAATCTAATCGTCATTCGAAATCCGAACAATAGTTATATCAAAATCTTTCGGACTCGTACTACTGAAACATATCAAATATCATAAGTATATCAAAGTATCGTAGGGACCATAGTCGTATATCAAATCATTCCGAGCTTGCCTATGAAAGTCAAAGTCATCATACGTTACAAAACTTTCTACGAACGTTTCAACGCAATCCAGTTCTTTTTACGAAAGTTACGGACATTTCTAGACCTAGGATTCTTTAGGAACAAAACCGGTTATACTGCATTCTAATCCAATCATATCGGAGACATAAAGGCCGTAGCATGACCATATTATGGATACTAACATCAATAAACAATTATAAATCATGAACATGCTCGGAATTTAAGAGCGGAATTACCTCGAAACTCGTGTCATAGCCTAATTACAACTAGGACATGCCAAAAGAAAGAAGGTGTCACACCCTAATTTTCGATAGGGCATGATGGGCACCCGACCCTTATCTAGGGCCGAGCGAACCCGCAGACTCTCGAAATACTCATAATCATATTGGGCCCGCAAAACATGTCATAAGCACATAATGAAATTTTTTTTTTTCGAAAACAAACATGCCTTTCATCTTTGTCAAATCAAATAAAACTAGCATCGTATGAAATCTGTAAACATATAAGGTTCGTAGCATAATACATAATAATACATCGGCTTACATAGCCGGCTTACAAACCGACATATCATACACACGACAATTTGTCGCAAAGTCTCTACCATAACTTCGTATATCATACAAAAGCACTCGGACTCGGCAAAGACTCGGAGGAATGGAGTTCGCCAATCTAGCTGGAACATCTGCAGCTAACGTCCTCTACTCACCTGTAGGTACCTGCGCGGCATGAAACGCAGCCCCCGAAGAAAGGGGGTCAGTACGGAATATGTACTGAGTATGCAAAGCATGAAATATAGAAAACGAAGTCATAACCGAAGTAAGGTGTACAGAACGTGAGCATAATAATCCGAATACCAAAGTTCTTACATCTGACATACAAATCACACATAAGGGGTTCAGAAGACAAATAGGATAATCATAATGTCAAAATGCTTCGCTTTTGTCACACCCCGACCTTACTGGGGTGTGATGGGCACCCGACCCTCCTCAGAGTCGAGCGAACCCTTAAACGTTCGCGTTACTAAAACCCGTCATTTTGAAAATCTTTAAGAAAACATGAAACTTTTCAAACAATAATCATTATACTGACTTTCAAACTCTTTTAACATTTACAAATTATTCGCACTTCCCGACGCACTATCCACGGACCCAATCGTCTGCCAAGTCTCTAACATATGCTAAAAACCACGACACGAACACTTTGACTCGCAACACTCCGAACGGGGTGGAGCTCGCCAATCCCGCGGGGACAACTTCTAGCAAGTCTTCTTCAGTGTACTGCGTGGCGAAACGCAGCCCCGAAGAAGGAGGGTCGACGGAATATGTGCCGAGTATGTAAGCGCACATGCGTAAATCGAAAATACAACGAAAAGCAAGTTTAGGTTACGACATGAATTAAATATTTAAATAAAATAGTCACCCGGACGGCGCCCGGCCCGCGCGCAATAATGATGGCCCGCCGGACATTGCTTTAAGACATAATGATAATGACGATAATAATAATAATAATAATAATACTAATAATAATAATAATAGTAATAATAATAATAACGGTCCCTTCGGTGTGCCGGTCCAGCATACGTCTATCCGGCCCCCGTCGGACATGCGCCCCCGACGTAAAATGATGGCCCCCTTCGGGCATGCCGGTCCAACATACGTCTATCCTGGCCCCATCGGACATGCTGGCCCCGACATAATCCTAGCCTTCGGGGCATGTCACTCGCGGCATACGGCTACCACGGCCCATCGGGCATGCCACTCGCGACATAATACTAATCCTAGCCCCTTTGGGCATATTAATATTAGTAATAATAATAATAAAATATCGCACCCCCTTCGGAGTGGTTTTTAAAAAAGTTTTATAAAATATCACACTCCCTTCGGAGTGGTTTTGTACGCGCCCCCTTCGGAGTGGTTTTAGAAAAGCCTTAGAAAATAATATATCGCACCCCCTTCGGTGGTTTTAAGAAAGCTTTAGAAAATAATATATCACACCCCCTTCGGAGTGGTTTTGAAAAGTTTAAATAATAAAATATCACACTCCCTTCGGAGTGGTTTTGAAAGATTTTATAAAATATCACTTAATGGAGTCATCTATGAAGTTTCAAGGCAATTCGATCACATTCCTGCAAGTTACGGACGTTTGAACATTTTTCAACAAAATATAAAGATTCTAGTTCAGTCGCACTGAATGAATAGTGCTCAATTTCAGAATCGACTTTCGATGAACAGAATAACCCCCGAGGCTCAAATTCAAGCCTAGTATACCTAAGGCATGCCAAAAGAAGGAGAGGGGTAGCTTCACATACCTTACGGATGTCTTATGCTCGCTTTATCTCCAATCCCGTTTCGCCTAGAATACGCAAATGGTCACATTTACCAGATTTACTATTCATGAGACTTTCAATCTTCAACCTTAGCCAATACTTGTCTACCGAAATTTCGGCATTTCCCCGTAAAACACACCATCCCGAGAATATGGCTGCCCAAATATCAACAACAACACCAACAGCACACATCAACAATATAAACAACCTATCCAAAACACATTCCAACATAAGTAGTCTTCCTTACTACATAGTATGGCAACTTTCAATCCAATTGCGCACATTCGAACCAACATCAACGTTTATATATTCATTCACTAATTTGAGATCATTTAAACATAACTAAGAGCATTTCAAGCTATATGTCCAATATTCAACAATTTCATCAATTTCCATATTCCATCCAAAATTCTCATATATGAAACAAAACCATTCCAACGCATTTTCTACTTACTAATTCATCTCCAACAACAACAATTTACACCTTAACAACTTCATGATCTTAATGTCATAAAATCACATTAATGCGTCATAACTCTCCACATTCCATTTTCATGCAAACTTAACCTATATAATCTTCATTTACATAATAATGATCACAATAACGCAACTAACACGTTAAACAAAATTAATCCATCACAATTCCTATATCACATACCACACGGCCATAGGCCAATTTCCAACTTCATTCCATTTTCATTCAACTTTCATTTCCAACACAATTTCCATAATAACCACAACTACAACTCAACATAAGATTCAACATCACTTCTACACACACCATAGCAACCACATACCACAAGCACACATGCACTTCCACCATGCAAACTTCCATATTTCAATGCATTCAACTCATTTACATATACTACTACACGAACAAACCTTCATAACATAACTAGAAGGGATGAATTCTTACCTTCTTCTTCAAACTTCTTCACTTAGCTTAAGTGTCCAATTGATGAAACAAGCCCTCTATCTTCCAAAACAATCCCACCAAGTTGTAGAGAAGCCTTGAATTAGTGGGAATATAACAAGAGAATAATTTTGGAAGAAGATTTTATGGAGTCAAATTGCCATGGTCATGGCCGAATCTCTCTTTTTTTTTTCTTACTCTTGTTCTTTGTTTTTCTCCTCTTCTAATTTTTTCTTGAAACTTCTACACATAATGCCCCCTTTATATTAATAATCACATGGAAAATTAAATAAACCATGTGGGCTTGGCCATGGTATGGCCGGCCACCCTCTCTCTTATGGGCCTCATTTTTTTTTTTTTTTTTTTTTTTTTTTTGAGCCCAATTAGTAATAACTCTCGTTGAAATTCCCGAAACTAATTTCCAAAATTCCAATTTTGCCCTTAGCCTTCCTCGATATTTTTCACATCAATGCTTCCCATGACCAACTTACATGTTAAATAAAAATCAAATATGGCCTTATCTCTTAAAAGCCACAATTATTTCAAATTTCCCGATTGTATAAAATACGGGATGTAACATCCTCCTCCTTTAGAACATTCGTCCTCGAATGTTCAATCGATCTCTGGGGTGGTATGATACTCCGGGAGGATCCCTTCATGGTTGTCCTTTTTCCTTCATACTCGTTCTTGTTAAGTCCCACATAACATATTCTCCCCCCCCCTTTCGGCTCCTTACGCGTCAACAATCTTCACGGCCGGGACATACGCGTTCACTAACTCAATCACGAATGAGGCATCATACGCATTCATACACACAAAATTATTATCAATTGATCCACAAAATACTTCCAAACGTAGTTCAAGCCTATCCAAATTCCAAAGCCATAGCATACTTTCTCGTCTCTTCTCTAATTTCGCCCATCGCGTGCTAGGTGGCTCCTTTTACGGTCTCCAACCATCTCGTATATTCTAATTTCACTTAGGCTATTCCAGTTTTTCACTTGTCTCTTACAGCTAGATCTTTGGGATTTCTTGCATACTTCCCAGGGGGTCACCCATCCTGAAATTGCTCCCATCTGAGCACGCTTAACCCCGAAACTTTGGTGGGACTCAGTGCCTTAATGCTGATATAATCGCGTACACTTTCTCATGTGGCCTTTATTATATAATCTGGAGCCGAAAGTTTTGATTCCGAGGCGTGTTCGTAACACGTCCTTTCTCTTGCAATTACCGTTTTGCCCTTTTTGATTCTTAATGTTCACCTTCACTTCCATTCTCCCGACTTACATTTCCGTAATACTTCAATATTCTTACCTCGTCCAACATGCCTCGTCCGCACCGTTGTTTACCACTACTTTGTAAATCGTTGATGCCATAGATCGCTTTCTTTTGTCGACGTCGTCCTTCCTGAAATAAAAGGTTAGTACAAGGGACTTCATACCCTATGACTGGGCTCTATCGCACGATCTTAGATATGAAACAAGGTCAACAATTCTTGAATATGAAAGAAGGTCAACAATCCCTAGATGCCCCGTAGCCTCTTGTTTATAAATGTGGCGCGCAACACACCATAAACAAGACTCTAAATGACACGACTTTGCGGACAACCCCCAGGACACCCGCTGCGATACCACTTTGTCACACCCCCCGACCTTACGGGGTGTGATGGGCACCCGACCCTCCTCGAGTCGAGCGAACCCTTAAACGTTCGCATTAAAACTCGTCATTTCGAAAATCTTTAAGAAAACATGAAACTTTTCAAACAATAATCATTATCTGGACTTTCAAACTCTTTTAACATTTACAAATTATTCGCACTTCCCGACGCACTATCCACAGGACACTGTCTGCAAAGTCTCTAACATATGCTAAAAACCACGACACGAACACTTTGACTCGCAACACTCCGAACCGAGGTGGAGCTCGCCAATCCCGCGGGGACAACTTAGCAAGTCTTCTCTTCATCCGGGTGTACCCGCGTGGCATGAAAACGCAGCCCCCCGAAGAAGGAGGGTCGCACGGAATATGTACCGAGTATGTAAAGCATTCGAAGCGTAAATCGAAAATACAACGTAAAGCAAGTTTAGGTTACCCGACATGAATTAAATATTTAAATAAAATAGTCCCTTCGACGGCTGCGCTTCGCCTGGAATAATAATGATGGCCCTTTCGGGCATTGCCGCTTATTATAATGATAATGACGATAATAATAATAATAATAATAATACTAATAATAATAATAATAGTAATAATAATAATAACAGTCCCCTTCGGGTGTGCCGGTCCAAGATACGTCTATCCTGGCCCCATCGGACATGCTGGCCCCGACGTAAAATGATGGCCCGCCGGGCATGCCGGTCCAACATACGTCTATCCTGGCCCCATCGGACATGCTGGCCCCGACATAATCCTAGCCCCATTTGTCGGGCATGTCACTCGCGGCATACGGCTACCCCGGCCCCATCGGGCATGCCACTCGCGACATAATACTAATCCTAGCCCCTTGGGCATATTAATATTAGTAATAATAATAAAATATCGCACCCCCCGGAGTGGTTTTTAAAAAGTTTTATAAAATATCACACTCCCTTCGAGTGGTTTTGTACGCACCCCTTCGAGAGTGGTTTTAGAAAAGCCTTAGAAAATAATATATCGCACCCCCTTCGGGGTGGTTTTAAGAAAGCTTTAGAAAATAATATATCACACCCTTCGGAGTGGTTTTGAAAAGTTTAAATAATAAAATATCACACTCCTTCGGAGTGGTTTTGAAAGGTTTTATAAAATATCACTTAATGGAGTCATCTATGAAGTTTCAAGGCAATTCGATCACATTCATTCACTTACGGACGTTTGAACATTTTTCAACAAAATATAAAGATTCTAGTTCCGATCCGCACCGAATGAATAGTGCTCAATTTTCATAATCGACTCTCGATGAACGAATAACCCCGAGGCTCAAATTCAAGCCTAGTATACCTAAGGCATGCCAAAAGAAGGAGAGGGTAGCTTCACATACCTTACGGATGTCTTATGCTCGCTTTATCTCCAATCCCGTTTCGCCTAGAATCCGCAAATGGTCACATTTACCGCTTACTATTCATGAGACTTTCAATCTTCAACCTTAGCCAATACTTGTCTACCGAAATTTCGTATGCAAAGCATTTCCCCTGTAAACACACCATCCCGAGAATATGGCTCGGCCCAAATATCAACAACAACACCAACAGGCACATCAACAATATAAACAACCGATCCAAAACACATTCCAACATAAGTAGTCTTCCTTACTACATAGTATGGCAACTTCAATCCAATTGCGCACATTCGAACCAACATCAACGTTTATATATTCATTCACTAATTTGAGATCATTTAAACATAACTAAGAGCATTTCAAGCTATATGTCCAATATTCAACAATTTTATCAATTTCCATATTCCATCCAAAATTCTCATATATGAAACAAAACCATTCCAACGCATTTTCTACTTACTAATTCATCTCCAACAACAACAATTTACACCTTAACAACTTCATGATCTTAATGTCATAAAATCACATTAATGCGTCATAACTCCCCACATTCCATTTTCATGCAAACTTAACCTATATAATCTTCATTTACATAATAATGATCACAATAACGCAACTAACACGTTAAACAAAATTAATCCATCACAATTCCTATATCACATACCACACGGCCATAGGCCAATTTCCAACTTCATTCCATTTTCATTCAACTTTCATTTCCAACACAATTTCCATAATAACCACAACTAAAACTCAACATAAGATTCAACATCACTTCTACACACACCATAGCAACCACACGGCCACAAGCACACATGCACTTCCACCATGCAAACTTCCATATTTCAATGCATTCAACTCATTTACATATACTACTGTCACACCCCGATCCTACCAGGGTGTGATGGGCACCCGACCCCATATGAACTACGAACCCGTCTTTTTTTTTTTTTTTTTTCCATCTAGCAATAACATAGATAGCACAAATATGAACATAGGCTAATAAGCTTTACTATCATACTATACAGCGACGGGGACAACCGGGAGTACAAATAGCTACTGTACATATCTGTCTACGAGCCTCTAAACATAGTATACATATACATAGGAAGGGCCGAGTACTGCCGGGCCCGAATATGTACACAAAAGTAGTACCAAGGAACTGGGCTCCGAAACAACTGGAGCGCTGCAAAAATGCTTCTTGAGAAAACTCCTAGGGATCAACTCCGGCTATCTGCTGACCTGCGCGGCATGAAACGCAGCGCCCACAAGAAGGGGCGTCAGTACGAATAATGTACCGAGTATGTAAGACATGGAAAAATAACATAAACAAGAGCATAGATTATAAGTAGCAATATCGTGGGGAGTCATGGATATATATATATTGAGATAAGAATATAACCTGTGCATAGGAACACCCTTTTCAGGCCGAATACCATGCATGCTTGTTGTCTTTTTGAAAACAAAACATTTCTTTTCATAGGCATAGAAAATAGAGTTTATGTCATATCATAGCATAGCGTAGTATATCATAGTATCTTAGCATAGCATAGTAAATCATAGTATCATAGCATAGCATAGTATATCATAGTATCATAGCATAGCATAGTATATCATAGTACCGAATATATCGGCACCTTGCCCACATAGTATAATTCCCGCGTCCGGCATCCCGCGTCGGATGATATCAAGTCAAGTACGGATACATGCACCGTGAGTAACCCGGCGCTCATAGCGCTCTTTTTTTTCCCCGCTTTTCCCCCAAATACATTTTTTTATACATATATATATATATATAGCATGCGGGGGAGCCCAAGAAAATCGTGTATCCATCGGAGTGACATAAGGTCGGGAACCTCCGATTATATTATAGGGTAATTAAGGGCGCTTATCTCACCTTGAAGGGATGATTAATATAAGGCGAGACTATTAGTGGAGAGCAATTTCATGAGAAAGTATAACATAGGATCATAGGGCATCGTTTGTGTACTTAGAATCTTTAAAGGAAAACACTATTCATGAGTAGAGCCGAGGATTCAAGAATAGCTTAACGTTCTCATCTCGGCACTAGAATCATAGACTTGGGACCTTTGATCGTAGAATCATCATTTTTTTTCCATCATGGAGTCATAGTCGTTGTCTTAGTTATTAAGGCTTGCAATAATGTAAAACTTAGTTTTTGGAGAAAACGGGTATTTTGGAAAACATTTGTAAACTTTTAGGAAGGAAAATCGTGTTTTGAAATCAAGGGATTAGTTAAAACAACTATGATTTAGTAGTTAAAATAATAACCAAAAACTTTCCTTAGCTATTGAATGAAAATAAGTCAAAGGGAACAATAGGGAAGAATTCGGGAATAGTGGGCCCACCTCGAGTCAAATGAGGCGGCATATCAATTTTACGTATATTACAATTCATGGCGTCACTTGGGAGGGTCTTAGGGTGATCGAGTCCTATTTGTGTAAGTTCGGATGTCCAAGAAGTTTTTCCAACATTTTATGCAAGTTCTAATTCAATTCTACTTGAATGAATAGTAACTATTTTCAATCTTAGATTCCGAGAAAAGGAATGGTCCTCGGGACACGTAGTCGACTTAGTACGTCTAAGACATGCCATAGAAAGAAGGGTGAAGCCTTACATACCTCGTTTCGCTCCTTATGGCACTCCAAATTCAAGCTCCAACTTCGCCAAAATCTACAAATTGGTCATGGTTACCAAACACAATTAGTGCCTTTAGGATTGAGTTCTTAAAACAACACTTGTCTACCGAAATTTCGGCAGCACTTCCTTTGTAAATACATCATTCCCCAAAATCATCTTAGCCAATTCTCATCAACAACAATCCGGGAATTCAACCCGGCCAAACTATCAATCATAATATCGCAACCATATTAACAATTTCCAATTTCCATCCAAAATACATTCTAACAACTTAATCAATATACTACTTCCATCAAGACCTTCCAACTCCAATGGAAACAATAACAAACTAATAATTCATATACCAACAATATCTTACAAGTCTCATAATCTTCCATACATGCAAAAACATTATATTCAATTCAAATGCTTCAATCACAAGTCTCCAACTTCTACAACTTCACAAGATGATTATGCATTCATAGGTAATATAAAATCCTCAACACAACAACAACCCAAACACAAAATAAAATTGATTCATCTTCTTTCACCTTACAACTCACACACACGGCTGCATACATGTCACACACCTCACGGCTTCAACATACATGCACAACTACAATCTCTCCAAACTCATTCAACTTTCATTTTCCACATAACATCCACAATAACAACAACCATATATTAGATAAAATAATCAAATCATCATTTCTACACACACCTATAGGTACACGGCCACACATAGTTTCTTCCCCTTCCATGAATTTCATCCACTCTTTCATGCTACAACACATAGAATCATCCATAACATACAAAAAGGAAGTGAATTCTTACCTTCTTCCTTAATTCTTCACTTGGCTAGAATTTAAACTTGCATGAACATGAGTCTTTCTTGCCCAAATGAACACTCCACCTTGCTAGGCACCCTCTACTTAGCAAGAAATGATTTTTGGAGAAATTTTGCAATTTTTTTCTTGGAACTTCCACTATGGCCGAAGGCCTTGTTTGTTTTTCTCCTTCTTTTTGTTCTTGCTATTTCATGAAATTTCTAGAGATTATGAGAGAAAGATGACTTAGTCATCTATTTAATGAAGCAAATTAAATCCCATATGGGCTTGGGCCAAGCTCATGGCCGGTTGGGCTTCTTTCTCCTTTTAAAAAAAACTTCAAGCCCACTTATATTTCTCTCATGACAAATTATAATCCATAAAAATATTTTCCAAATTCCAAGTTTACCCTTCGCCTTCCTTATGTTTCCACGAGTCATATTGTGAATTTTCCTTTATGCCCTTGACCTTCCTTAATAATTCCGCTTCTAATTACTTCATAAGCCATTCATATGCTTAACAACTTAAAAATAGGACCTTGCTCGTCGTCCTCCCGCAATTGTCTTGAATCATCCGAACGCACAAAATGCGGGATATAACATCCTCCCCCCCTTTAAAACATTCGTCCTCGAATGTTAATTATGACACTTTGGGGAGGTTTCTTCCATAGACGACTCATATGTGTATTATGACACTTTGGGGAGGTCTCCGAAACTTTTCATGCTAGTCTAATCCGTCCCAACCTACCCGATACAACTTCTATAGAGTTTCCAACCCAATACGCTCAGTGATATAAGGCGCGATATATATATAACATTGTAAAACCTAAATTAGTCGATACATATATATATTATAGAAGAATACTAGTAATATACCTGGTACGTCATCAGGGGATAGCTCAGGATCCTGTCGGTCAGCTACTACTCTCGTGGGCTGAACCCTACTTCTGCCACGTCGAGATGGGCAGTCGCGCATAAAATGACCCGGCCTAGCACGGCATAGCAAACATCCGTACCCGCGCGACACGGCCCCGCATGTAATCTACGGCACCGAAGGCATCGTGGTACGGGTGGTCTTCTCGGCTAGACTCACCGCCATACCGGGGACCCAAAACTCCATAGCCCCGACCTAACCGGCGGGCCGAGCTTGATCTCTATCATACCTCCGCGGGCAATCGCGCATCACATGGCCAATCCGACCACAAACAAAGCAAGCTCCCGTATCCAAATAACACCGTGTCGCAGTGTGGCTCGTCACATCGCGCGCACCGCGGTGGGGGTAGCCCCGTGCTTTGCTGAAGTCGGCTCTATGCGGGACCCCAAAACTCGGCACTCCGATCCGGTCCCGAGTGCTCAAAATGCTCCCCGTACCCGTCCCCCTTCGTACTCCCTTCTAGCCCTTTTTCTCGCGACCCCCATCACCAAATTCCATGCCCCGTTGTTGAGCACCGAGTGGCTACTATTTGGGTTAATAGAAGGATAGCTGTCTCATCTCCCCGAATTGAAGCCTCGTGTGGGGGGAACCGGAGGTGCTTTGGGACTGGAATGGGAGCTCCTTCTTGCTCCCCTAACATCGGCGGAGTGCGAATAGCACGAGAGGTGGCCTCGTTATAGGACTCACCCTCCTCAACATTTACCGGCCTCCGCCTTTCTCGTCGCTATCTTACCCTTCTCGGCGGCCGTTACTCTCATCTTCACAAGCGTTGCCGAAAATGTAACACCGGATTAGAAATAGGAAAATCTCTTATTATAGCTCTATCGCACGATCTAGGATACAAGGAAGGTCGGATTTCCTAAATGCCCTGTGCCCTCCCCGTTTATAAGTGTGGCGCGCTACACACCCATAAACAAGACTCTCTTGGACACGGCTCGTAGACAAACCCCTAGGACCGCCGCTCTGATACCACTTTGTCACACCCCGATCCTACTAGGGTGTGATGGGCACCCGACCCCATAATCGGAGCCGAGCGAACCCGCTGACTCTTATCGCACATATGAACTACGCCGTTTTTTTTTTTCTAGCAATAACATAGATAGCACAAATATGAACATAGGCTAATAAGCTTTACTATCATACTATACAGCGACGGGGACAACCGGGAGTACAAATAGCTACTGTACATATCTGTCTACGAGCCTCTAAACATAGTACACATATACATAGGAAGGGCCGAGCATGTCGGCCCGAATATATACACAAAAGTAGTACCAAGGAACGGGCTCCGAAACAACCGGAGCGCCGCAAAAATGCTTTATTTGAGAGAACTCCTAGGGATCAACTCCGGCTATCTGGCCGACTCGCGCGGCATGAAACGCGGCGCCCGCAAAAGGGGCGTCGGTACGAATAATGTACCGAGTATGTAAGACATGGAAAATAACATAAACAAGAGCATAGATTATAAATAGCAATATCGTGGGGAGTCATGGATATATATATCTTGAGATAAGAATGTAACTCGTGCATAGGAACACCCTTTTCGTAGGATATCATGCATGCTTGTTGTCTTTTTGAAAACAAAACATTTCTTTTCATAGGCATAGAAAATAGAGTTTATGTCACAGTATCATAGCATAGCGTAGTATATCATAGTATCTTAGCATAGCATAGTAAATCATAGTATCATAGCATAGCATAGTATATCATAGTATCATAGCATAGCATAGTATATCATAGTACCGAATATATCGGCCTGCCCACATAGTATAATTCCCGCGTCCGGGCATCCCGCGTCCGGGATGATATCAAGTCAAGTACGGATACATGCACCGTGAGTAACCCAGCGCTCATAGCGCTCTGCCCTTTTCCCCAGTTTTCCCCAAATACTTTTTTTTTTATACACATATATATATATATCATAGCATGCAGGGGAGCCCAAGAAAATCGTGTATCCATCGGAGTGACATAAGGTCGGGAACCTCCGATTATATTATAGGGTAATTAAGGGCGCTTATCTCACCTTGAAGGGATGATTAATATAAGGCGAGACTATTAGTGGAGAGCAATTTCATGAGAAAGTATAACATAGGATCATAGGGCATCGTTTGTGTACTTAGAATCTTTAAAGGAAAACACTATTCATGAGTAGAGCCGAGGATTCAAGAATAGCTTAACGTTCTCATCTCGGCACTAGAATCATAGACTTGGGACCTTTGATCGTAGAATCATCATTTTTTTTCCATCATGGAGTCATAGTCGTTGTCTTAGTTATTAAGGCTTGCAATAATGTAAAACTTAGTTTTTGGAGAAAACGAGTATTTTGGAAAACATTTGTAAACTTTTAGGAAGGAAAATCGTGTTTTGAAATCGAGGGATTAGTTAAAACAACTATGATTTAGTAGTTAAAATAATAACCAAAAACTTTCCTTAGCTATTGAATGAAAATAAGTCAAAGGGAACAATAGGGAAGAATTCGGGAATAGTGGGCCCACCTCGAGTCAAATGAGGCGGCATATCAATTTTACGTATATTACAATTCATGGCGTCACTTGGGAGGGTCTTAGGGTGATCGAGTCCTATTTGTGTAAGTTCTGGTGTCCAAGAAGTTTTTCCAACATTTTATGCAAGTTCTAATTCAATTCTACTTTGAATGAATAGTAACTATTTTCAATCTTAGATTCCGAGAAAAGGAATGGTCCTCGGGACACGTAGTCGACTTAGTACGTCTAAGACATGCCATAGAAAGAAGGGTGAAGCCTTACATACCTCGTTTCGCTCCTTATGGCACTCCAAATTCAAGCTCCAACTTCGCCAAAATCTACAAATTGGTCATGGTTACCAAACACAATTAGTGCCTTTAGGATTGAGTTCTTAAAACAACACTTGGCTACCGAAATTTCGGCAGCACTTCCTTTGTAAATACATCATTCCCCAAAGTCATCTTAGCCAATTCTCATCAACAACAATCCGGGAATTCAACCCGGCCAAACTATCAATCATAATATCGCAACCATATTAACAATTTCCAATTTCCATCCAAAATACATTCTAACAACTTAATCAATATACTACTTCCATCAAGACCTTCCAACTCCAATGGAAACAATAACAAACTAATAATTCATATACCAACAATATCATACAAGTCTCATAATCTTCCATACATGCAAAAACATTATATTCAATTCAAATGCTTCAATCACAAGTCTCCAACTTCTACAACTTCACAAGATGATTATGCATTCATAGGTAATATAAAATCCTCAACACAACAACAACCCAAACACAAAATAAAATTGATTCATCTTCTTTCACCTTACAACTCACACACACGGCTGCATACATGTCACACACCTCACGGCTTCAACATACATGCACAACTACAATCTCTCCAAACTCATTCAACTTTCATTTTCCACATAACATCCACAATAACAACAACCATATATTAGATAAAATAATCAAATCATCATTTCTACACACACACTATAGGTACACGGCCACACATAGTTTCTTCCCCTTCCATGAATTTCATCCACTCTTTCATGCTACAACACATAGAATCATCCATAACATACAAAAAGGAAGTGAATTCTTACCTTCTTCCTTAATTCTTCACTTGGCTAGAATTTAAACTTGCATGAACATGAGTCTTTCTTGCCCAAATGAACACTCCACCTTGCTAGGCACCCTCTACTTAGCAAGAAATGATTTTTGGAGAAATTTTGCAATTTTTTTCTTGGAACTTCCACTATGGCCGAAGGCCTTGTTTGTTTTTCTCCTTCTTTTTTGTTCTTGCTATTTCATGAAATTTCTAGAGATTATGAGAGAAAGATGACTTAGTCATCTATTTAATGAAGCAAATTAAATCCCATATGGGCTTGGGCCAAGCTCATGGCCGGTTGGGCTTCTTTCTCCTTTTAAAAAAAACTTCAAGCCCACTTATATTTCTCTCATGACAAATTATAATCCATAAAAATATTTTCCAAATTCCAAGTTTACCCTTCGCCTTCCTTATGTTTCCACGAGTCATATTGTGAATTTTCCTTTATGCCCTTGACCTTCCTTAATAATTCCGCTTCTAATTACTTCATAAGCCATTCATATGCTTAACAACTTAAAAATAGGACCTTGCTCGTCGTCCTCCCGCAATTGTCTTGAATCATCCGAACGCACAAAATGCGGGATATAACAACTACTACACGAACAAACCTTCATAACATAACTAGAAGGGATGAATTCTTACCTTCTTCTTCAAACTTCTTCACTTAGCTTAAGTGTCCAATTGATGAAACAAGCCCTCTATCTTCCAAAACAATCCCACCAAGTTGTAGAGAAGCCTTGAATTAGTGGGAATATAACAAGAGAATAATTTTTGGAAGAAGATTTTATGGAGTCAAATTGCCATGGTCATGGCCGAATCTCTCTTTTTTTTCTTACTCTTGTTCTTTGTTTTTCTCCTCTTCTAATTTTTTTCTTGAAACTTCTACACATAATGCCCCCTTTATATTAATAATCACATGGAAAATTAAATAAACCATGTGGGCTTGGCCATGGTATGGCCGGCTACCCCTCTCTCTTATGGGCCTCATTTTTTTTTTTTTTTTTTGAGCCCAATTAGTAATAACTCTCGTTGAAATTCCCGAAACTAATTTCCAAAATTCCAATTTTGCCCTTAGCCTTCCTCGATATTTTTCACATCAATGCTTCCCATGACCAACTTACATGTTAAATAAAAATCAAATATGGCCTTATCTCTTAAAAGCCACAATTATTTCAAATTTCCCGATTGTATAAAATACGGGATGTAACAGCTTTCCTTTGAAAAACATTTCTGTCTCGCATATACAGAAAATCAAACATAACATATGAGCTGACATTAACCGAATGCCGAGGAACGTACGGCCCGATCCATAAATAGTATAATAATGTCGAGGAACGTACGGCCCGATCCATATATAACATAATAATGCCGAGGAACGTACGGCCCGATCCATATATAATATAATAATCATATATCACATCATATCATCGTATATCATATCATATCAGATTATCATATAATCAAATCATCGCATACCATATCACATAACACATCGTATCATCAAGTTATCACATATCATATCACATACGGTCCGTAATGGGACCCGGCGGACAGAACGTGGTCGCCACTCCATCTGGACGCCACAACACATCATACTTCGAAAGTTTCATATCTCCGTATCTCCGTCACACATCATATATCATATCACATCACATACCGGCATACCGCGGCCAAGAATCCAGCGGTAATATCACATACCGGCATACCGCGGCCAAGAATCCAGCGGTAATATCACATCATACTTCGAAATCACATCATACTTCGGAATCACATCATACTTCAGATTGTGCGCACGATAATTACCGGCCCGGGATCCGGTGAAAGAGGTAACAACATAACGCACGAGCAGAATCGTAGGTAGCCATATGCATACAAATCATTATTACAAACTCAACAGAATAACCAAAGCAACTATTATTCCAAACCAAGACAATAGTCAAATCAAATTTCCTCCGAGTATTACTCGGGAACTTATCAAACCGAACTTCAGAAACCATAGTTACATATCGGAATCATAAGTATGCGAATCATTATTTCGGACTCAACAAACAAATATGTGATCATATTCGGGGGTTGGAAAGGTAGTCAAATTGAATTCTTCAAAAGCCATTAGAATTATACAGAAGAAGATCGCGGGACCCACGGACGAGCGTCAACCCAATCCGGGCCCGCCTGCGAAAATCATAGTCATCATATGTTATCGAATCATTGTTACAACTCAAAAGATAAGTAAACTGATCGTACTTGAAATCGGAATAATAGTCATATCATATCCTTTCCAAAAATCGTCAGAAGTACATAGGGAAAGTCGCGGGGCCCACGGAGGGGTGTCGACTCAAGTCGGGCCGGCCCATAAAAATCATAGTTATTATACACGTCATAGAATCATTTACGAGCATATCAAGGCCATCCGGTTTTGTTTGTGAAAGTTACGGACGTTCGTAGTTTTCGAAATTATTTAGGAACAAAACTCTTTTAAAAACCAAACTTTTATGCAACTTTTTGAAAATCAATCATACAAAGACATCTAAACCATAGCTTGTCCACATAAGGATGCCAACATCAAAAGCAAATACGACTCACAAACGTGCTCGGATTTTTAAGAATAGAATTACCCCCGAAGCTCATAACATATCACAACCTAGCCATATCTACGACATGCCAAAAGAAGGAAAGGTAAGCTTTACATACCTTGATTGCTTCCTAAGCTAATCCAAATTTAAGTCTTGACTTCTCGAGATCTACAACACATCAATAGGCATCGAACATCAGCCATAAGCATCGAAAGTTCAACTCCAAACCATCATTTTATCTACGAAATTTGGGCAACATTTTCCCTATAAATTCAACACCCCGAGAATTCAACTCGGCCAATATTATCAACAACAATACCAACAACCATTCCAACAACATCAATAATGGATTCAAAACACATTCTAACATTAATAACCTTTTTCCATACAATTCGACGGTATTCCATTTTCATTCAAATCAACCGCATACGATCAAACCAACATCAATGTTCATACGTTCAAGTACTAATCCAAACCACTTAAACAAGATTCAAGAATGCTTCCAACAATCTACAAAATAGCCAAATCAGCCCATTCACTACATAATGGAACCCGAAACTTCCAAATGCCATAAGAACAACAACGATACATTTCCTTCTTCAAAATTCACAAACTAGACCAACAAACCACACTTTAACAACATTATTATCATAATTACACGAAACTATATTTGATTCAAATCGGCTTCCAAAACAGCCCGCAACAATTACGACACCAACTTGGACCATTAAACTCTCGTTTACATCACATATTCCACAACACAACAACCAAATTACACTAAATAAAATTAGCTCTTCACTTACTACACAACACAACACACACGGCCAAATCCAACATACACGGCCAAACATCAACTCCAATATTTTATGAGTTCCATTCATTTCTACACATCACAACAACACACAAACATGCTAACTACAATTACTTCACCACTCTTACAACACACATCCATACTGCCACACTACAACCCACGGTTACAACTTCAACATCCTACTTTCATGTATTTCATTCATTTCTACATATCACAACATACACAAGTCATCCATAAAACATGTAAGGAAGATTAAACCTCACCTTTTCCATTCAATTTCTTCATTCGGCTAGGATGAAAACTTCAAGAACCAACACTTTGCTTGCTTCAACAACAACTCCATGTTGTCTAGGACCTTCCAATGAGTTGAAACACATGAAGAAAATAATTTTCCATGGTCAATTTTGGTCTTCCATTTTTTTTCTTTCTTGGCCGAACCTCACCCCTTTTTTCTCTCCAAGGTTCTTGAAATTTCTAGGAGATGATAAATGATGAAGATGATTTAATTGTCATCTTTTCCATCATATATAATTTGCACAAGTGGCCCTATGGCCCACATCTCACACATGGCCACATAGCCATTTTTTTCATGACTTCTTAGTTTTCATAATTTCACTTCTAGCCCCAAATTCTCATGAAATGTCCAACTTTCCATAATTCATCTTTTGGTCCCAAATTTTCCTTATTCCAAATTTACCCTTAACATTCCATACCAATAAAAGATGAATATGCAACTTATGTACTTTTAACAAAATCGGAAAAATTTACAACCTTGTCCTTAACTTATCGCAACCGACTTAGAATATTCCGACGTACAAAGTACGGGGTATAACATCCTTTCCCCCTTTAGAACATTCGTCCTCGAATGTTCAACTAGTCGTATGGGGTCTTAAGGATCTCGATTTCAACTTTTCCTTATTACCATAGCATGCAATCTCGTTCACCAAATATTCCCAAACGCTACTCAAACTCACCCCAATACTAGAGTCGTGATGCACTTCCTTTCTCTTCACCGGTCTAATTCACCCCGTTCTACGCGACCTCGTAAGGTTCCTGCCCACGCCACACACTCTAATTTCCCTTAGGCCACTCTAGCTTCTCATTTGCCTCTTTGCGTCCGAATTTGTAAAATTTTCGAAAAACTTCCTGGGGTCACCCATCCTAAAATTGCTCTCACTCCAAAGACGCTTAACTTTGGATTTCGATGAAATACGATCCGTAATGCTAGTATGATCGCGTCCGCCTCACCACATGACCTTCGGACATAATCCGGAGTAAGTCGAAGCCTTTTACATTTCAACACATTCTCACAACACAATTACTGTTTTAGCCCTCCTTACTCTTGTCTTACTCATACTATTACTTCTTTCTCGATATCAGCCATACTCGTAGCTTACTCAAATCTTACCATTACGGTGGACACGGCCTTTCAAGTCGTGTCATAAACCCATGTCTCGTTCTCCTTTTATTTCTGGGAAAATTCCGGCAGAGTTTCCTCTGTATTTCTTACTATCTCAAAACCTGTACACAGGAGATACCAACAATGCCTCACAGGGCCAAAATACATATATACATATCATATCATATCGCGACCCACACGGGCTCCCCAATATCATCAACGACACAATTGATAAACATACCTCGTATGCCCAACTCAAACGGCACCTGTTACACTTTCTTGTTTACTTTCCCCCTTTAATCTTCAACTTGTATTTCAATCGCAACTTCAATATCTTTCCCAACATATATCTTTCATACCTTTGCTTACCTGTGTGCTTAGTAACTTCCAACATCATCAATCCTTTTCTTCTATCGCTGCCATTATTCTGCTGAAATCAAAGATTAGTGCAAGAAATCCCATTTCCTATAGCTTGGCTCTATGGCACGATCTCAGATGTGAAAGAAAAGTAACCATCCTAAATGCCCGGTAGCCTCCTGTTTATAAATGTGGCGCGCTTCACACCATAAACAGGACTCTACTGGACACGACTTTGCAGACAACCCCTAGGACGAACTCGCTCGATACCAATTTGTCACACCCTTAATCCGATAGGGTGTGATGGGCACCCGACCCTTATCTAGGGCCGAGCGAACCCGCGTACTTTCGTAATACACATAATCATACTGGGCCCGCAAAACGTGTCAAAATACACATAATGAATTATTTTTTTCGAAAACAAACATACTTTTCGTCTTTTTCAAATCAAATAAAATAGCAGTCGTAACGAATGAACATAATGCGTAAATATATACATAGGATTACAAAAAAATCTAGCATAATGCATAATAATACATCGGCTTACATGTACCGCTCACAAAATCGACATATCACACACACGACACCGTTCGCAAAGTCTCTAACATAACTCCGGATACCATACAAAAGCATTCGACATCGGCGGCACTCGGAGGAAATGGAGCTCGCCCGTCCGGACGGAACATCTTCTTGCGCTAACATCACCTACTCATCCGTGGGTACACGCGCGGCATGAAACGCAGCCCCCGAAGAAAGGGGGTCGGTACGGAATATGTACCGAGTATGCAAAGCGTGAAATATACGAAAGCGAAATCATAACCGAAGTAAGGTGTACGAACGTGAGCATAATAACCCAAATACCAAAGTACTTATATCCGAAATACAAATCATACATAAGCGGTTCGGAGAAGACACATAGGATAACCATAATGTCAAAATGCTTAGCTTTATTTTGAAAAACATTTCGATTCACATATACAGAAAATAGGACATATCATATAACCTGACGTTAATCGAATGCCGAGGAACGTACGGCCCGGTCCATAAATAAAATAATAGTGCCGAGGAACGTACGGCCCGATCCATATATAATATAATAATACCGAGGAACGTACGGCCCGATCCATATATAATATAATAATCATATATCACATCATATCATCGTATATCATATCATATCGATTATCATATCATCAAACATCATATCACATATCACATACGGTCATATCACATACGGTCCGTGGGACCCGGCGGACGAACGTGGTCGCCACTCCATCCGGACGCCACAACACATCATACTTCGAAAGGTTTTATATCTCCGAACATCTCCAAAACACGATCATATATCAAATCACATCACATGTCGGCATACCGCGGTCAAATGTCCAGCGGGCATTATCACATATCACATACCGCGGTCAAAAGTCCAGCGGTCAATATCGCATATCACATCACACTTCGAAATCACATCATACTTCGAAATCACATCATACTTCAGATTGTGCGCACGATAATAACCGGCCCGGGATCCGGTGAAGGATATAACACAGAACGCACGAGCAGAATCGTAAGTAGCCATATGCATACAAATCTTTATTACACACTCAACAGAATAACTGAAGCGAACTATTACTTCAAAACCAAGACAATAGTCAAGTCAAATTTTCTTCCGAATATCACTCGGGAACATATTAAACCGAACTTCAGAAACCATAGTCACGTATCAAAATCATAAGTATACGAATCATTATTTCAGACTCAACAGACAATATATAGATCATATTCGGGGGTCGGAAAGGTAGTCAATTGAATTCTTTCAAAAGCCATCGAGAATTATAAAGAAGAAGATCGCGGGACCCACGGACGAGCGTCAACCCAATCCGGCCCGCCTACGAAAATCATAGTCATCATATGTTATCGAATCATTATTACAAACTCAAAAGATAAGTAAACTGATCGTACTTGAAATCGGAATAATAGTCATATCATATCCTTTCAAAAATCGTCAGAAGTACATAAGGAAGGTCGCGGGGCCCACGGAGGGGTGTCGACTCAAGTCGGGCCCGCCCATAAAAATCATAGTTATTATACACGTCATAGAATCATTTACGAGCATATCAAGGCCATCCGGTTTTGTTTGTGAAAGTTACGGACGTTCGTAGTTTTCGAAATTATTTAGGAACAAAACTCTTTTAAAAACCAAACTTTTATGCAACTTTTTGAAAATCAATCATACAAAGACATATAAACCATAGCTTGTCCACATAAGGATGCCAACATCAAAAGCAAATACGACTCACAAACGTGCTCGGATTTTTAAGAATAGAATTACCCCCGAAGCTCATAACATATCATAACTTAGCCATATCTAAGACATGCCAAAAGAAGGAAAGGTAAGCTTTACATACCTTGATTGCTTCCTAAGCTAATCCAAATTTAAGTCTTGACTTCTCGAGATCTACAACACATCAATAGGCATCGAACATCAGCCATAAGCATCGAAAGTTCAACTCCAAACCATCATTTTATCTACGAAATTTGGGCGCATTTTCCTGTAAATTCAACACCCCGAGAATTTAACTCGGCCAATATTATCAACAACAATACCAACAACCATTCCAACAACATCAATAATGGATTCAAAACACATTCTAACATTAATAACCTTTTCCATACAATTCGACGGTATTCCATTTTCATTCAAATCAACCGCATACGATCAAACCAACATCAATGTTCATACGTTCAAGTACTAATCCAAACCACTTAAACAAGATTCAAGAATGCTTCCAACAATCTACAAAATAGCCAAATCAGCCCATTCACTACATAATGGAACCCGAAACTTCCAAATGCCATAAGAACAACAACGATACATTTCCTTCTTCAAAATTCACAAACTAGACCAACAAACCACACTTTAACAACATTATTATCATAATTACACGAAACTATATTTGATTCAAATCGGCTTCCAAAACAGCCCGCAACAATTACGACACCAACTTGGACCATTAAACTCTCGTTTACATCACATATTCCACAACACAACAACCAAATTACACTAAATAAAATTAGCTCTTCACTTACTACACAACACAACACACACGGCCAAATCCAACATACACGGCCAAACATCAACTCCAATATTTTATGAGTTCCATTCATTTCTACACATCACAACAACACACAAACATGCTAACTACAATTACTTCACCACTCTTACAACACACATCCATACTCGGCCACACTACAACCCACGGTTACAACTTCAACATCCTACTTTCATGTATTTCATTCATTTCTACATATCACAACATACACAAGTCATCCATAAAACATGTAAGGAAGATTAAACCTCACCTTTTCCATTCAATTTCTTCATTCGGCTAGGATGAAAACTTCAAGAACCAACACTTTGCTTGCTTCAACAAAAACTCCATGTTGTCTAGGACCTTCCAATGAGTTGAAACACATGAAGAAAATAATTTTCCATGGTCAATTTTGGTCTTCCATTTTTTTTTCTTTCTTGGCCGAACCTCACCCCTTTTTTCTCTCCAAGGTTCTTGAAATTTCTAGGAGATGATAAATGATGAAGATGATTTAATTGTCATCTTTTCCATCATATATAATTTGCACAAGTGTCCCTATGGCCCACATCTCACACATGGCCACATAGCCATTTTTTTTTCATGACTTCTTAGTTTTCATAATTTCACTTCTAGCCCCAAATTCTCATGAAATGTCCAACTTTCCATAATTCATCTTTTGGTCCCAAATTTTTCTTATTCCAAATTTACCCTTAACATTCCATACCAATAAAAGATGAATATGCAACTTATGTACTTTTAACAAAATCGGAAAAATTTACAACCTTGTCCTTAACTTATCGCAACCGACTTAGAATAATCCAAAACATACCTTGCATTCTAATCCAAACTTAATAATAATGTCGTTAGGTGTCAACCGTTAGCCATAACATTTAAGAATCAACTACGCACTTTGCTTACAAAAATTTTGGCATTTATATTTAAATAAACTCACATACGATCCATAAGTGATCAATACCAACAATGCTCATATATTCGATCAATTCAATACTAATCCGCAACCATTCACGCATGATTTAAGAACATTCCAAGCAATCCCTACAATATTCAAAACAATCCGGCCAACATATAATGCCACCCGAAACTTACCATATTCCATAAGAGCAATGGCAACACATTTCATTCTTCCTAATTCATGAGCTACACCGACAATCTGCATGCTAACGATCTTCATTCCCATGAACACAAGAATCTATATTGAAATCATATTGATCTCCAAAACAGCCCACAACAATTTCACCTTCAACATGAGCCATTAAACTCTCATTATCATCATAAGGTCCACAACAACAATAACCCAAAATACTAAATAAAATTGATTCATCCCTTGCTATACCAAACAGCCCATATTCACGGTCACAACATCAACATCATTTTTTTCATGAATTTTATTCATTTCAACACATTACAACATGCACAACTATCCATAATACAACAATCCAAACATGCTAGACAAATTAGATCTTTACTCCTATATAAGCCCACATACACACGGCCATACACAACACACCACAACTTCATGAACTTCATTCATCCCCACACTCCACAACATACACCAACATCTATAACAAATGAAAATGAGGATTAAACCTTACCTCTCCTTTAACTCCTCTTCTCGGCTAAGACTTGCAAGCAATGAACGCTTGCTCGCTCCAACGACTACTCCACGTTAACCGAGGACCCTCCAATTAGTAGGAAAGCTTGAAGGAAATAATTTTCCTTGATCAACACTGGGGGCCTTATTCGGCCCAATTTCATAGCCGAATGCCTCTCTCTCTTTTTTCATGCTTCATGAATTTTCTAGACTTGGCAAAATGATGAATTGGTTTCCCTTTTCATGACTTAGTCATATATATATATATATAGAGGCACATGCACATGGCCGGTCATGTGCACTCTTTTTCTTTTTTTTTTTTTCCTTTTTTTCTCTCCAATTTTCTTCAATTTCTAGACTTTTCTTTAAGTGGTCAAAGATGACTAATTATTTGACTTGGTCATCCTTTGCCTAGGCATATGTCTTGCAATATAAGATGAACACATGGTCTCTTTAATGACTTGAATTAATTGGCCAACCATGGGTGGGGTCCACACCATGCCCCACGGCCACATGGCCATTTGGCCACTTAATGAAATATTTTTTTGCAACTCCTAGCCTCTCATTTTCCCTTATTTCAAATTTGCCCTTAATGCTCCATATCAACAAAAGATGAACATGCATCTTAGGCACTCTTAGCAAAATCGAAAAAAAAAATATAACCTTGTCCTTAACTTCCCGCCATTAACTCGGAATATCCAAATGTACAAAATGCGAGGTATAACACTGTGTCTAGCAGAGTCTTATTTATGGTGTGTTGTGCACCACACTTATAAACAGGAGGCTACAGGGAATTTAGGAAGATCGTCCTTCTTTCATATCTTAGATCATGTGTTAGAGCCGTACAAACCAGATTTCTTTTCTAATAATGTACTGCAATTCTAGCTAGCCAGATGGCTAAGATGGTAATGGGATCAAAAAGAGTTACTTTAATTAAGAGTACCCATCCGAGATTATGCCCCCTATTGAGAAGGATTCGTCTAAGGACCAGGATGAGTTATCTTCTAAAGTGGTCCCCCACTCCAGTGACATTAGGAGAGCTGAAAAGAGCTCCGATATTGCTAGGACCACCTATTCCACCACTAGGCCCTACTGGCTGTTATAAATTACTAGCCATAGTGTGGGATTAACTTTTTAATGATTCCAAAAGGGGGAAGATTAAACTATGCTAACCAATTTTATGACTTATATGCTAACGTGATACTTCTTAAGTTCAAGTCAAAGCTGTAAGTGTTTGGAACAGTTTGAAACATGGTACATGAGCACATATAGACATAGAGTTTGTCATCATCAAAAAAGGGAATTTGTTAGCATCAGCTAGACTAATGCATATATGAGTTTTGATGATTGACAAACGAACAAACAATAATTGACAAAAGATCACATTGATTGGTATCATGAAGAAGACAAACCAAGTCTAGATACATATGAGAATGCACATGAATGATTGAACAAAACTAGACATCTGAATGAAGGTAGCAGAAGTTCCAAACACAAGTGCAATGTCTGAATAAGCAAGGATGCAGTGCATATTGAACAAGTCCAAAGACCTGATCACAGAGACAGTGTTACACCTTGGAAATTTCCCGTAGCGTATAGTGAATAGACTAACGAAGGGCATGACGTATATGATGTTTTGATAAGTAAGGAATAGCATTTGATGACCCTAATTGAGATTTCAAAAGATATTTAAGGTAAGGGAGAAAGTTGTTAAGGAAAGCAAGTTATATGTTGTGTGTCGAGCAAAATTCCCAGTATCGAGTTAATGATGTTTTAATGATGATTTGGAGAAGAGTTATAACGTCCCTTAGATTAGTAATGAGGTGTTAAACAAGTGCC
>NW_026716465.1:0-33308 GCF_029784015.1 Lycium ferocissimum
AATAAAAAGTTTCCATTGGATTCTACTTTATAATAAGTCAACGGGACAACAAGGAAAATCCGGGAACAAAGGGGCCCCACCTCGGGTCAAATGAGGTGGCGTACACAACTTACATATAATACGTGTCATGACGTTACTTATGAAGGTCTTAGGGTAATCGGGTCTCATTTTTGCAAGTTCTAGGATGTTTAGGCGCTCCTCAACAATTCATGACTTTTGGGTTCAATCTTCCGAATGAATAGTAACTATTTTCATTTGCGGATTTACCGGAGTTAGGAAGGTCCCCGATGCGCGAAATCAAGCCTATACATCTAAGACATGCCAAGAAAGGAAGGGGAAACCTTACATACCTCTTTTCGCTCCTTTAGCTATTCCAAATTCACGTTGCAATTTCGTCAAAATCTGCAAATTGGTCATGTTTACCAAAACTCTTATTAGGATTCTTAGAGTTGGAATCTTAAGGAAACACTTGGCCACCGAAATTTCGGCAGCATTTCTCGTAAATATACCATCCTCGACATTCAACATAATCAAATTCTCATCAATTACAATCCGGAATCCAAACCCGCCAAACTACTACAATAATGCCCACAATCACACTACAATTTTCAATAATCAACCCAAAGTACATTCCAACTATTTGATCAATATACTACTTCTTTCAAGACTTTCCAATTCCACAAAACCCATAACAACCGTAACATTTATATACTAACAACATCATACCAACAACATTACCTTCCCAAAAGCATTATGTTCCATTTACATAATCTTCCATAACAAGTCTTCAACTACTAGAACTTCACTAAGCTCATTAAACATTTATTAGTAATATAAAATCCACACAACAATAACCAATACACTAAATAAAATTAACTCATTTCTTCCACACTATACTACTACTACACGGCTACATATACATGCAACACTCACGGCCAAACATCATGCACACACACAACTACAACCTCACTAAAATCATCCAACCTCTCTTAACAATATAGCACCCATAACAACAACCACACACAAGATAAAATAATTAAAACATGATTTCCGTATACACGCAAATATACCCACCTCACGGCCACCCCTCCATATTTTTGCTCTTCATGAATTTCACTCCTTTTCATACACCATACCATGCATAAGCTTCCATAACATAAAAAGGAAATAAATTCTTACCTTCTCTTCAATTCTTCACCTTGCTAGGAATTTAAACTTGCATGAACATGAGTCTTTCTTGCCCAAATGAATACTCCACCTTGCTAGGCACACCCTCTACTTAGCAAGAAATGATTTTTGGAGAAATTTTGCAATTTTTTTCTTGGAAATTTACTATGGCCGAAGGCCTTGTTTTTTTTCTCCTTCTTTTTTTGTTCTTGTTATTTCATGAAATTTCTAGAGCTTATGAGAGAAAGATGACTTAGTCATCTATTTAATGGAGCCAATTAAATCCCATATGGGCTTGGGCCAAGCTCATGGTCGGTTGGGCCTCATCTCTTTTAAAAAATTCCAAGCCCCAATTGTTGGCTAATTCTTGTAATTCATGAAAATAAATTTTTCCCGTTTCCAAATTTGCCCTTCGTCTTACTCCATATTTCCATGGGTCATATTGCGAATTTTCCTTTTATGCCCTTGACCTTTCTTACAATTTCCGCTTCTAAATCCTTTATAGGCAACTCATAAGCCAAACAAAATAAAATGTGGCCTTGCTTATCGTCCTCCCGCGATTATCTCGAATTATTCGATTGCACAAAAATGCGGGATATAACATCGTTACCCTCAGAACATGCCAAAGAAAGATAGGGAAGGCTTTACATACCTTGATTGTGCCTTACGCTCGTTCAATCTCAATTCCCGTTTCGTCAGAAATCTGCAAATGGTCACTCTTACCAATTACTATTCATGCAAGTTAACATTTACATCTTTGGGTTATACTTGGCTACCGAAATTTCGCAAAGAGCACTTCCCCTATAAATATGACACCCGAGAATTAACTCGGCTCAAAATAACCAACAACAAGCCAACAACACACACAACAACAATAATCAACTAGAATCGCTTACTAACATAGTTAGTCTTCTTTCTTCACAAAGCAACAACTTCCAAGCTAACTTCACATTTTCAAGCTAATATCAATATTTCCATACTCATTTACTCATTCAAGACCATCAAATACAATTCAAGAACATTTCACATTATTTCACAAATTATACAAAATTCCACCGAACCCATAATTCGTTCAAAACTTCCAACTTCCAACAAAAACTTCCATAACATATTTTTACCTTTCAATTCCATAAACAACCATCATAATTTACATCTTACAATTCCATTTCCATAATTACATAAACTATAATACAATCACATACTTTCCGACAACAACTTAACAACAATTTCCTCATGCCAATTAAGACCATTAGCCTTCCATTTTCATCACAAGGCTTCAACAACACAGTTAACATATTAAACAAAATTAATTCATGTCCATTTCAATTTACCACAACTCACGGCCAACTTCTATATTCCTAACTTCACCCTAACTCATTCAACTTTCATTTTCAACATGAATTTCCATCATAACCACAACTAAAACACAATACAAAATTCAACTTACCATAACCATGCATCATCCTCATACACACGGCCACATGCTAGCATACATACACACGGCTTGCACACACACACACAACTCACAACTCCATGATTTCCATGCAATTCCACTTATTCTATCATTCATAAACCTTCCATAACATAAAAGAACATAAAATTTCTTACCTCTTCCAACTAGCCAAAAAGAAGCTCTTTCTTGCCAAGATATTTATATCACTTTGTAGAGAATCTTGAGCTTGACAAGAATCCAAGAAAATTATAATTCTTGCATCAAGGTTGAAGGCTTGAGAATTTTCTTCTTTTTTCTTTCTTTCTCTTTCTCTTAGCCGTGCACTCTCCTCTCTTTTTTTCTTGATTTTTCCTTTGGTTTTCTTGAAAATTCTAGAGAGGCTCATGCATATATATCTCATAATTAATTGTCACATGATAGGCACATGGGAAAATTTGCATGAAAGTCTTGTGGGCTTGGCCTTCATGGCCGGCCACCCTCCAATTTTTGGGCTTCAATTTTCTTTTTTTTTTTTCAAGCCCAATTCATCATAATTCTTATTTTGAAATTTCCCGAAACAAATTTCCAAAATTCCAATTTTTGCCCTTATGCCTTCTTCGGTGTTTTCACATTCAAACTTCCACATCCGCCACACACCTACTAAGAAAAATTCAAACATGGCCTTCTTTCTCATAAATCACAATTATTTCGTATTTTCCGATTATGCAAAAAGGCGGGATATAACATCTTGAATATTGTTTGAATGGTTTCGGATTGGTAATTGAATATGTGAGCATTAGTGTTAGTTTGATTATATGTTGGTTTACATGTATGTAGTTGTAGTGAACATAATTGGAATGTTGTCGGAATGTGTGGAGGAGAATTATTAATGTTCGAATGCGTTTCGAATTGATTGTGGATATTGTTGGAATTATTGTTGGTGTTGTTGTTGTTGAATTTGGTCGAGTTGAATTCTCGGGGTTGTGCATTTACAGGGGAGGTGCTGCCCAAATTTTCGTAGAATTATGTGCTAGTTTGGAAATGAACTCCTAAATGCCTATAGTTAATGTTGGTATTCATTGATGTTATGTAGATCTTGGGGAGTCCGAGACATAAGTTTGATTTGGATTAGCTTTGAGAGCGAGCGAGGTATGTGAAGCTTATCCTTCTTTCCTTTTGGCATGTCCTAGACGTGAGTAAGTTGTGATATGTTATGAGCCTTGGGGGTAATTCTATTCTTAAAATCCGACCATGTTTATGATTCATATTTGCATCTTGATGTTGGCATCCTCAATGTGGTTAAGCTATGGACCGTATGTCTTTGATACGATTGGATTTGAAATGCTATGTAACCGGTTTGTTTCGAAAGGATTGTATGTCTAAAAATGTCCGTAACTTTCATAGGCAGAACCGGATTGCTTTGATAAGCTCGCAAACGATTCTTATTTGTTTCTTGATATTCGTATTCTTAATGTAGCCGAATTATGATCCTTATGTCTTTTGTATGACTAAATTTCTAAGGTTGCATAAGAGTTTTGTTTTCAGAAGAGTTTTGTTTTCAAAAGAGTTTTGTTCCTAAACGATTCGAAACTACGAACACCGTAACTTTCAAGAAAGGGCTCGGATCGCTTTGATATCTTCGCAAATGATTTCATGACGTATAATGACTTTAATTTTCATGGGCGGGCCCGGATTGGGTTGACGCTCGTCCGTGGGTCCCGCGACTTTCTTCTGTATAGTCCGGATGGCTTTTGAAAGAATTCAATGTGACTACCTTTCCGACCCCCGAGTATGGTTATATATTTATTTGTCGAGTCTGAAATGATGATTCGTATGCTTATGATTCCGATACGTAACTATGGTTTCTGAAGTTCGGTTTGATATGTTCCCGAGTGATATTCGGAAAAAAATCTGATTTGACTACTGTTTTGGCTTATAAATGATGGTTCGTTTTGATTAACCTATTAAGTCTTTGAAATTGTTTTGAACTGTATTTGGTTACTCACGATTCTGCTCGTGCATTCTGTTGTTACCTTTTTCGCCAAGTCCCGGGCCGGTATGTTTCGTGCGCACTATATGATATTCTGGAGTATGATGTGTCCGGTTCGCCGAGCCCCTCCGCTATAGGGCCGGGTGCCGTGTATATGTGATATTGCCGCTGGATTTTTGACCGGTGATGTGATATTGCCGCTGGATTTTTGACCGCGGTATGTGATATTGCCGCTGGACTTTTGACCGCGGTATGTCGGGTTTTGGAGATATGAGATCTTCTGAAGTATGATGTATTATAGCGCCAGTGACGGGCGGGCGACCATATTCTAAGAGCCCTATGCATGATTTGTATTTTGGAAAATAAACACTTTGGTATTTTGGATTTGCACTTACTTTTTGTACTTCTATTTCGATTATGACTCAGATTTGTTTACTGTATCTTTTTGTTTGCATACTCGGCACATATTCCGTGCGACCCCTTTCTTCGGGAGCCGCGCGTTTCATGCCGCGGTACGTACGTCTGATTCGGTGATCCGCCAGTCTAGGACACCCATCCTGCTGTTTGGAGTGCTCCCTTTATTCCGGAGCCCACATTTTGGTATATATTCGTCCGTTGCATATGTATTTGTTTGATCAGGGGTACGGCGGGGCCCTGTCCCGTCATATGATTCTGTTGTTCTGTTTAGAGGTCTGTAGACGTGTTTGTGGGTTGTGCCTACTTCTGTACAGATGTGTCCGTATGTTATATGTTCCGGGCGATCCCATTCGCCGTGGCAGCCTTGTCGGCTTGCATCTATATATATTTTGGGCCGATGCGCCATTTGATAGCCTTGTCGGTTTCTGTGATATGCATATGTTCTGTTTGAGACAGTTTGAGATAATTTGAGACAGCATCTGATATTTGTATACGTATAAGCCATCTGTTTGTGATTCGAATTTGTGCATATGTTTGGGTGCCCAGTTCGGGCACTAGTCACGGCCTACGGGGTTGGGTCGTGACACATAAGCGAGCCGACAAGGCCGCTGCAACATCATGAGTGTCATAAAGCCAGCAAAGCTATCAGGAGAATATCAAAACTAAAGCAAGGCCGACGAGGCCGTACATAACATCTACATATACCCAAAATGTCTATCAGCCTCTAAGAATGAGCATACCAAAAGCATTATAGTCGGGACAGGGCCCCGACGTGCCCATAGCAAGTGAACATATATCATGATAACATAATTATATCAAAAGATAGCAAGTCCGGAGTAGTGGTACTGGCTGACGCCGCTGAAACTAGAAGTCCCTTGTTGTGGAGGTGTTACACCTCGAAAAATTTCCCGTTGATGCACAATGAATAGACTAACGAAGAGCACGAAGAGTATGGTATTTCAGTAAGTAAGTAATGACATTTGATGACCTTAAGTAAGGTTTTAAAGACATCTGATGTTAGACGAGAAAGTTACCAAGAGAAGGCAATGTATACGATAGGTATCGGACGAGAATTACGAGTAACAAGTTGATGATGACCTAATGATGTTTTGGGGAAGAGTTATAACTCCCCTTAGATTGTTAATGAAGTGATAAACAAGTGTTAAGAAGGTTCCATAAAGATTGGAGATCAAACGAGACGACGGGAACAACTTCGGTGAAACTGTGGGTTTCACGACCATGTTCCACGGACAGCAAAGTGTTCCACGGACCGTGGAAGGGTCCGTGGAAGTCCCAGCAGAAATGTTGATTGGCTGGTCGTGAACCACGACCAGTTCCACGACCCATATAATGTTCCACGGACCGTGGAAGGGTCCGTGGAAGTCCCGACGGGCTGAACTTAGCTCAATTATATAATGATGCTCCCATTTCATTTATTTCATTCCACACACTTCTTCAACCTCTCAAGACCTCTAGAACCTTCCATATATTTCATCCACAAGAAAAAAAAAGGAAATCAAAGATCAATAACAAGAATTGAAGTGAATCACGTGTATGAAATTGATCAAAGTTCATCCAAGCTAAGAAATCTCAAGATAAGTGAACTAGGGTTTTGGGTGCAAGAAGAGTATTCCACTCAAGACTTATTCTACCATTATCTAAGGTAAGTTTTATGGTATTTTCATGATGTTTGAAGTATTGTAAAGTTGAAACACTTGAATTGTAGAAGAATATGTGAAATGGGTCATAAATGTGGGAATAATGTCATTGTTGAGTAGAAGTTTGGATTGAGTTGTGGATATTGATATGTTGAGATTTTAAATACATTATGAATGACATTTAGAACATGGAATGAGTATTATATGTGAATAAACATGATAGTGAATTATGGTCATGATTATGGAGGAACTGAAGGGGAATTACAAAATGTAGATAATGCAAATAAATGATGATTGTTGTTTATGATATTGTGATAGTTGTTATTAACATTTGGGAGTTGATATGGAATATGGAGGAAGTCGTATAAACAAAGGAAATGCTGCCCAATTTCCTCTAGCTTTTGAAAACACGCTCTTATAATTGTTTAGTTAATGTCGATACGAATCCTCTTGAAGGTAGAACGTGTGCATTAAAGGAGAACGAGCAAGCGATAGAATAGCTAAACGACAAAGGTATGTAAGGCTAGTCCCTTTTTTCTAAGGCATGAATCTTATGGTATGAATTTCCTCCTTTCTCATGAATGTCCTATCGTAAAGAAACCTAAGAGTCTATGTTCGTGAATAGCCAATCGAGACAAGAAATACATTACGAGTACGATAAAGATGATGATGAGCCTAAGTTTAAGAATCCTAAAGTTCACGATATGATGTACCCATAAAGTTAATGATGTTGATTACGAATTATTAATGTTTTCCTTACGAGCACTCACCTTAAAACATTAGTCCCTCCAAGGTGAGATATGACGCTTACGATTACTCCATAATGTAATCGGGGGTCCACGACCCTATGTCACCCCGGCATAGCTATGGTTGCCCTCAATTTCTAATGTATGTTCCGATGATAAATGTATACTGATGTTAAATTATGATAAAGCCATGATATACCTATGAGATGAATAATAATGGTAAGTATACGGTATTTTTATGAAGTTCATGCCATGAATATGATATTATTTTCATAGATCGTCCTTAATCCAAATACATGCTTTATGAAAAGTTATGATAAGCTTATGAGATGTATGTGATGATAAAAGATTTCCGTAGTAATGGCGATGATGATGATGAGATATACCGAGCCTATATGGCCGGGTACGGAAGACATATATGTGATATTTTCGAGCCACTACGTGGCCGAATACGGATAACGTTTAAATGTGTATAAGCAAATACGATACTATGATATGTATATGTATGTGTTATGATGAATGCGAGATGATGATAAGATTATGATTAGTTATGCCAAGGTCATGATATGCTTATACGACGTCTAATAATGTTAAGGATGATACCGAGCCTATATGGCCGGGTACGGGGTTGTACTGCATTGTAAATTATTGCATATGTAAGTATGTAGATGTAACAAGCTGTATCTTTAGAGGAACAAAGGGGTAAGTACGTACGGCGAATGTTCAAAAGGTATTATGAGAAATGGACAGTTTCTTTATCTTATGCTATCCCTTATGTTCCTATTATGTATTATTATTGTTGATGCCTTACATACTCAGTACAATGTTCGTACTGACGTCCGTTTTCTGTGGACGCTGTGCTCATGCCCACAGGTAGACAGGGAGGCAACCCAGACTCGTATAGCTCGTTGGGTATTTGAGAGCACTCCGTTTCGGAGGTGCCATTGATTATTCTTTTGGTACATATGTATATATATTCATGATTTGGGCACGACAGGGTCCAGTCCCGTCCATATGTCTAGTACTCTAGTAGAGGCTCGTAGATATTTATGTGCCGGCAATATGGTCTCACTTGTTCTTATGTATATGTATGTATATATATTATTACGATAGCCTAAAGGTCTTATGTTTATAAAGTAAATATGTTTCAAATGTTACTAGTTTTCCATGATTGTGAGCATCTAATATGAATGAGAGCAGATGAGTAACAGGATGAGCGGTGTTCGGGGGTTAGTCCCGAATACCCGTCATGGCCCGTAGTCAGGTCATGACAGGAGGTCCTCGGCTACGCCTGTCAGGACCAGCAGCACGAAATGCAGCATTCCGTAGGATAGGATGTCAGTACAGATAAAAATACTTAGTATGTAAGGAAAGAAACAATAACATAAGTAAGACGTAAATATAGAAGGATAGAAGTAACTTGAGCCATCAGAGAATGTACAATATGCAATGTATGAGTTTGAAAATGTCACGAACCAAACCGATGGGCCATGACTGATGCCCGAACTGGACACCCGTATACGAACCTGCTGGATATAATCAGACTGAATTGAAAACAATATGGCAATCCGTAAAACCCTGCTGTAAACTCATCATGTCATATATCAAAGTGAACCTGTCTCCTGAGAAGTCACAGCTAACCAAAACAGACAAATATGCAAGCCAACAAGGCCATCACTATACACGGAGACATCCAAAATGAACAACGTCGATATAGCTGACCAAAACATATATATACACAACCCACATATGTCTACAGACCTCTAAGAGTATAACAAAGCCTATACCAAAGGATCTGTACCAAATGGCTCAAGCTCTGGAACAATAGAGCTCCCCACGGTCGAGTAGTAGTCCCAAGTCCGGAGGATCTCCAACCGAGTATATCCGTACTTGCAGTATGAAACGCGACCCCGAAGAAAGGGGGTGAGTATAAAAAATGTACTGAGTATGTAAAGCATGAAGTAAAATAAAGAAGATCATGACTGAGCAAAAAGCTGACAGGAGACGAGTATGATAATCAATGATACAAATGCATCTCTGTCTTATAAGATGAATGTCATGCATATACATATATACCGTACCCCGCCCTCTAGTGAGGGACTCAGTGAAATAATCATATATATACCGTACCCGGCCCTCTAGTGAGGGACTCGGTGAAATAATCATATATATACCGTACTGCCCTCTAGTGAGAGACCTGAAATAATCATATATATACCGTACCCGGCCCTCTAGTAAGGGGCTCGGTGAAATAATCATATATATACCATACCCGGCCCTCTAGTGAGGGACTCGGTGAACAATGCAATGAAACTGTGTACGAATATATACCCGACCCGGGACTCAGTGAATGATATATTAACGTTATGCACGAGCAGAATACCATGAGCAACCACATATAAACTAAATAATCATCTGAGACTCAACAGAATAATCAGAATGAACCAACACTTGAGAATCAAAAACAATTGTCATGTCAAGTACCGCTGAGAACTAGAGTTTATTGGAGTCATGTATGTGCGTCGTTCGCTCACTTTATGTAGTTCATGCCAAAGAGAAGGAAGGGATAACTTTACATACACCCCGTAGCCTTTAGAGGTAGAGTCATCATAAATGGATAAGATTGAGAAAATCTAGAAGTAGCTCTACATTTTCATATTCGCTTTGAAATCATAAACTTGAGTTCTCAAAACACAAAATCATCATTAGCGTTGTCACCATCATAAAATCATTCTTATGCTCGACACCATGAGTAGCTTTTAAGAACCATGGACTTTTAGCTTTTGAAAACAAGAAGGTTACGGAAACATTTATGGAATCATACCATAGGAATCATGCCTTTGAAAGAAAGGGACGAGCCTTAACATACCTGTTCAACCTCCTATTGGCTACGCCTATGTGTCCGAGCTCGCAAGTCTACATTCGAGAGGATTCACACTAATGTTAGCATCTTTATCGCACACTTATTCCAAGTTTCAAATCAAACTATTCTATATTCTGCCGAAAATCAGGCAGCATCTCCCATGTTTATATGCCTAGCCCGAATTCTCAATTCAACAACCAACAACAATCACAACAATACCAACATTAACCATAATATTTCCAAATCCAAAATACTTCATAAACATCCCATATGGTGTTTGTCCCATATGGTGTTTGTCCCATATTTCCATCACAGAATCATTTTATAACAATTTTACAGCTCCTTCTCCGTAAATAAACCAAGATTAACATTATTAGCAGAAGATTCATACCTTTCTCTCGATAATATTGCCGTATCTTCGCTTCTCCACCTTGAGCTTAATCCACAATGCATTAATACACAATTTTGTAGTTGCAACTATACGCCGTCTGGACCGGAATTTGGGAATTATACCTAGTTTGGGGCTAAAATGTTGATGATGGAAAGTTGGAGAGTTTTTACGGAATATTTGGGAGTGTTTGGACATGTTTGGTGTGAAAATATGGGGCCTCCCCCTTTTATAGAACGGTCCAAGTTCTGCCTGGACCGACTTATATTTCCTTCAGCGCGTTCGCGCCCCCTTTGGGCGCGTTCGCGCTGACTAGTTTTTTCTGACTGCACCTTCATTCAAGAAAAGGTCATAGATCTTGATCCCAATATTGTTTGAGAGCTCACGACCTATGGTTAGAAAGCTAATTCAATTATTTACAACTTTCATTCTTGGTGTTTTTCCAAATTCCAAACGTATAATAGCGTTTTGGCCCCTCCAAGTTAGATCATCTGAAGATGTTTCCTTAAATCGTCCTTTTGGAGGGCTTATGCCCATATTTGGCTTATGGGTCCTCCTTAGGACTTGCTCAACTTTCCATGTACTATTCATATGTCTCTTCATATGTCCTTTATAAAACTCCGACGTGTGGGCCCCACATATCGTACAGCAACGAGGGCTTTTCGTGAAGCAACGCACTACCTGATTTGCACCATATGGTCTCCAAATGTCATATGCATATTATTCTTGCACTCTTATAAAATAACTTCATCCCTAACTCGGGCCTTAAAATTGTTCAGCGCGTTCGCGTCTCGTAGTGGCGCGTTCGCGTCTCGTAGTGGCGCGTTCGCGTCTCGTAGTGGCGCGTTCGCGCTGTGTTGGCCCTTGGTCTTCTGCGCATTCGTTCCACTCCCTGGCGCGTTCGCGCAGACCATTTTCCTGCTCTGCCAGCTCGACTTGTAACGTCCATATCTCCTTACCCCGATGTCCTATTGAGGAGCGGTTTGTTGTGTTGGAAACTAGACTTCCCAAACTTCTTTCCGGAGTGTAACATCCTTCCCCCCTTAAAAACATTCGTCCTCGAATGTTGAAGTTGTAAATCCAGGACATCATCTTTGATTCCCCAGAGCGGTTATTCTCTTCTTAGGGTCCGATTTCTATGTGCTTAAACTATAACTTCGGTCAACCTCTTCTCGCTCTCATCCTGTCTCCATTATTGTAGTCTTGACTTGCCGTGCCATAACTGTTCATCGTCCTGTAAGTATTCTCTTTTTCTCGCTCCTTGTTTCCCTGTTAGTGGGCTACTACCATCCCCATATACGGCGTCGTCTTTGCATTTACTCCTTCGGTGCCATCTCGGCTACTCTTTTTGCTATCCGTTAGTCATAGATACACACTGTGCCGATTCTTCGTAGTTCATTAGTCAGTCTCTCTAATCCTCACATCCCAAATGCTTATTTAACACTACTCTGCTGTTATTGAGCATAATGGCTATATCCCTTAAGTTATTCTTCCCAGTTCCTTTCCAAAACCAGTTATATCAATATCCAAAATACGTATACCCATAATATTTCTTCGCCATTTATTATCTTCGCAAATTCAGCTTGCACTTATGGCAAACTCATAATCCCAGTTCAACTAAATTTGTAGCTCGCCACATTTTTGAGCTCCTGCCACAACTATTTCTTTAACCTTCTTCCCTCAAATCTCACGATACAACCCAGAAGCATAGGGCTACAGCAATTCTTATTCCATTACGACTCTCTTGTAATGTAAATATATTTGTCTTCGATTCCCTTGTACCGGCGATCACTTCGTCAGTCATTATTCCCTATTGGCTTTCCGGTGTAACTTTCTTGCAATTGTAATTAGGCATAACTCTACGTTGATGGTTCATATACTTCCTTAGTATATGCTCTCATGTTCAGATACTTAGTGATCCATGTAGATGTTTTCTAATATCCGGTGGTACAGCTTTTCCTTTATTTCCATTCATAAGAGCAAATGCTTCTTCCTTTCTTCGAAAAATTACCAAACTACCAATCTTTGTTGCTTTTGTTACAATAGTCGTTGTCATCCCAAGTGTCCCTTGAGTTCGTCATTCTATCTATCACCCTTGGTGAATTTAACTTGGAGATATTTCTTTCTCTTTTTATTACCCTTTAAGGCATTTCATTGCATACTTAGGTACGGCGCAAACTTTTTTTTTTCCTTTGCGAGGGATTCAAATCATGGTCTAGAAATATCGTAGTTCATATTGGCGTGAAGTGCTCACTTGAGTTGTCTTCCATACTTTCTCCCTATGTCTGCCTCATGGTACACTTATTGTCAATTCGTTTCTACTACTTTTTTATGCCTTCTTAATATGTCAATACGCCCGAGCTTGGCCTTGAGCCGATAAATTTCTTCTTTGGAGCTTAAGAATGTCATAATTCCTTTCAAGCGTAATATAATATGTTCTTCCCCCCTTATTAAGGAGGTCCTTATACGCCAATAGCCTTCAAGTATCCATCGTCTTCGATAATTATCTGCCGCCCTTCACGATCTTCTTACGGCTAGGGTTCCATCATCGTATGGTCTGACTTATCTATCTTTTTGCTAGTTACACTCTTGTATCCAATCAGAATACTTATAAGGGTTAGATCCAATTCTGATGCCTTCTTTTCTGTCTTTTCACACCTCTGTCTTTGATAACTAACGGTTTTTCTAAACCCATCAGTTAATAGGGACATCGAGATTCACCACGTCCTTTATGAAGTCTTCGGTTATACTTTACTCTTCGTCTCTCTTCCCGACTTTACTTATAACATATCTAGAATTCATCTTATCTTGAGTTTATCTTCCATTACGCGTTTGTGTTGCAGCTGTGCATCCAAGTTATCCAAGTTTTTCGAGTGTCTTGCTACTTCTTGCTCTTAGCACAAAATTCTTACAATGTACACTCTCTCCATCCTCGTTCATCGAGCCTTCATCTGTCTTTCTGATGTCACGGCCAGGTTATCTTTTATGCAAGTTCCTCACATTTCACTCTATTTCCTCTGTAATCGAATCTCTCGGTCTTTACAAGAATTCTTGCCTCAAATCATTAGTTTTCTAATCATATGTGTTGCCCCATCATCCTTGTTCCTATCTCGGTGATTGGTCGGTTTCCTATCGCCAACTCGTTAAAGTATCCTTCTTACTCCCATAGTTAAAGATTTCCAGTTACTTTGCTGCTCAATGCTCTCCTCTTTCTTCGATCAGCCCATTAGTATACCTTCCCTATTTTCATCCTTAATCCTCCTTAGGTTCCTTTCTTCTCGAGCGCCCTTCTCCTCTTTGTTACTTATAGTATCGGCTCAAAAGTTCGTGAAATATTCCTTTGAACGTGCAAATCCATTCTATTCTTAAGTCACCTTTTAGGAAAGCTTCTCTATATCCGAGGAACCATATCAATATGGCTACACACTTATCCCTTTATAAATATATCTTTCGAGAGTTGGAAATCTCTTAGCATCGTTGCAAGGCCTAATCATTCTTTCTCTTACTTCACAGTCCTTGTCGTGGTCACTATCCTTTTAGCCCCACTTACCGAAATCTGTTCTCTGACCTCACACATTCCTCTTTTGTTCCATACTACCACACTTTATTCCTCTCACATGCCTACCTTCGAATTTTTTTTCCCAAATAGTCCCGTGCTTTGCCCGTCGTCTCTCTTAGAGGCCTCACTCACTCATGTTTCTTACCTCTTACTTTTTCGACAATTGATCTCCTTACCTTTTATAGACTCACTTTCTATCCTTCCTAGATGTCATTGCATTAGAAATCTCCAAACCTAACCTGTAGTGAAAGTAACATCAGCTTACCTGGTAACGTTCTTCTGTCACTTGAACTTTATTGCCCTATTCGGTCAATGCCTTCAATATGCCGCAATGTCGGTTGCTAGGATGCGCATACCCGTTGATACAGCCGCATACGGGATATCATATGCATTTATATATATATATATTTTCTAACGGCTCGCTTACAAGGTATTCCCAACGCTACTTAACCTCATCCTAGTTCTAGAGCTGTGATGCACCTTCTTTCTCTTCACCGGTCTAGTCTGCCTCGTCCTACGCGATCTCTTAAGGTTTCTGCCACTCTGCATACTCTAATTTCCCTTAGGCTACTCTAGCTTCTCATTTGTCTCTTATGTCTGAATTTATAGGACTTTAGTACACTTCCCAGGAGGTCACCCATCCTAACATTTCTCTCACCCCAGCACGCTTAACCTTGAAATTCTGATGAAATCCGGTGCATTAATGCTGGTATGATCGCATCCACCTCACCGCAGGACCTTCATCACATAATCTGGAGCAAGTTGAAGTGTTCACAGATTCCAAACCATTCTCGTAACACATCTCCCTCCGAATTAGAAAGGTCTTTTACTCTTCTGACTATACAATTACTATTTTAGCCTTTTCAATCCTCAATATTCACCTTTCACCTATGTGTATGACTACCTTTCATCCTAGAATTCCAGATTCCCACTGGTGGCGAAAACACCTTGATCGCCGTTACTTATAAATACTTGGTTATCGGCCCTTGGATTTCCGCCCGCTATTAAGTAATAATCTTACAGCAAATACACATACATAGAAAATTCCAATAAAGGCTCATATACCTGTAGCCAATTGGTCTCTAGTCTGATCTGGCGGACTATAAGGTGAAGTGTGCTCCTCATCATCGTCTACCCACTATCTACTCGTCTGGCCTTCGTCATCTCTCTCATCTGAATCCGAGGGATATACATAACCGGGCAGCTCCTGGTTTATCGACGGCCGCCGATAGAGGGCTAGAGTAATCCGTAACACTCACCGGGGAGGTCGGTTCGACGTAGTGCTCCACCTAGGAGCACTGGGGTACGGCCTCAAAAATTTCCTCCTCCGGTGCCCCGGACTAATACACGGACAGATCTGTGTCATAGCTGTCCTCTTGGGGGTCCTCCTCCCTGGGAATCAAGAACTCTGGAGGAATCGTTCCTCCGAGGGATCTGTCTCAATAGAATAACTGAGGCTCCTTCCTCGCTTCTGGCCCCGGAGCCCGGGTCCGGAGATCTCTAGGGGCCTTCTTAGCAACCCCACTATCTGAAGCTGATCTCTTCATCTCTCGTTAGTTTGTACTTACCTGCAGGAAAAAGGATCAGAAGCGATCTTTCCTAGACTCTGGCTCTATCGCACGATCTAAGATAGAAGGATGGTCAATGATTCCTAAATGCCCGCAGCTCGCTTATAAGTGTGGCAGGCTTCACACGCATAAATGGACTCTACCGGACACGGTCCGTAGACAATCCCTAGGACGACCGTTTCCGATACCACTTTTGTCACGACCCAAACCGATAGGGTCATGACCGAGTGTCCGAACCGGACACCCGTATACGAACTCCGTTAGGATATAATCGACCGATACTGAAAACAATATCAAAATCTAAAAAAGCATGCCGTAAACTCATCATGTCATATATAATGATGAACCGTCTCGAGAAGTCAAATACATTTAACCCAAGACATACAAATATATAAGCCAACAAAGCCGCCACAATACACGGAGACATCCAAAACGAACTACGTCAATATAGCTGACCAAAACATATATATACATAACCCACACATGTCTACAGACCTCTAAGAATATAACAAAGCCTATACCAAAAGATCTGTACCAAATGGCTCAAGCTCTGGAACAATGGAGCTCCCAAGCAACGAGTAAGTCCTAAGTTCGGGAGGATCACCAACCGAGTGCTCGTACACTTGCGGGCATGAAACGCAGCCCTCGAAGAAAGGGGGTCAGTATGAAAAATGTACTGAGTATGTAAAGCATGAAGTACAATAAAGAAGATCATGACTGAGCAAAAAGTTGACAGGAGACGAGTATGATAATCAAAGATACCAAGGCATTTGTGCCTTATAAGATGAATGTCATGTATATATATAATATACCGTACCCGGCCCATTAAGGGCATACATATATATATATACCGTACCCATCCCTCTAGTGAGGGACTCGGTGAAATAATCATATATATACCGTATCCGGCCCTCTAGTGAGGGACTCGGTGAAATAATCATATACATGTACCCGGCCCTCTAGTGAGGGACTCGGTGAAATAATCATATATATCGTACCGGCCCTCTAGTTATGGGACTCGGTGAAATATCTAATATACATACCCGGCTCTCTAGTAAGGGACTCGATGAATAATGCAATGAAACTGTGCACGATTACGTACCCGGCCCGGGACTCGGTGAATGATATATTAACGGTATGCACGAGTAGAATATCATGAGCCACCATATGCAAACTAAATCATCATCTGAGACTCAATAAAATAATCAGAATTAACCAACACTTGAGAATCAAAGAGAACTATCATGTCAAGTACCACTGAGAATTTGAGTTCATTGGAGTCATGTATGTTCGTTGTTCGCTCACTTTATGTAGTTCATGCCAAAAAGAAAGAAGGGATAACTTTACATACCTGTTCAACCTCCAATTATCTACTCTTATTCGTCCGAGCTCGTAAGTCTACATTTAAGAGGATTTACACTAATGTTAGCCTCTTTACCGCACGCTTGTACCAAGTTTCAAATCAAACTATTTTATATTCTGCCGAAAATCGGGCAGCATTTCCCCTGTTTATATGCCTAGCCCAAATTCTTAATTCAACAACCAACAACAACAATAACAATACCAACTTCAATAGCATTATTTCAAACACCAAAGTATTCCATAGAACAGACCACACGCTGTTTTCCAACTTTCGTAACTAATTAACCCACTATACAATTATTAACTACGCTAACTTGGCGAATAATCCGGGATTAACGTAAATAGGAAGAGATTCATACCTTTCCCTTGGTAATATTGCTATATATTCACTTCTCCGCCTTGAGCTTAAGCCAAAACGCCTCAATACATAATTTTGTAGTTGTAACTATACGCCGTCTGGACCGGGATTTGGGAATTATACCTGGTTTTGGGCTAAAAAGTTGATGTTGGAAGGTTGGAGAATATTCTGGATGTTTTGGGGAGGTTTGGTGTTAAAATAGGGGGCCTCCCCCTTTTATAGTGTTATATCTCGCATTTCGGACGTCGGAATATTTTAAGTTGGTTGCGAAGAATTATGGACAAGGTTATCTCTCGACTTTGTTTTACGACAAATGGTTTATGAGTTTGTTGGAAGAATGCATTATGGAAAATCTGAAATAAGAATGAGGTGGGCCATGGCCACATGGAGGCTTGAAATACATATACATGGAATTAGATGACATGTTGATCACGTTATTCATCTTTTGTTACTTAAAGAGAATTCTAGACATTTGAATAAATTTGGAGGGAAAGGAAAAGAAAAAAAAAAAAAAGACATGGAGCATGTGCATGGTCATGTGCACATTATTATAGATATATGTATATATATGGATGACCAAGTTCATCATTTTCATCACATGTCATCTCTAGAAATTTCATGAAAATTGAAGAAAATTGGAGACAAACAAAAGAAGGGAAAAACGGCTAAGAGGGGCACATGACCAGCCATGTGCCCCAATAAATATATATATATATATATATATATATATATATATGTGTGAAGGCTTACAAGGCAATTCATCTTGCCATAATTAGAAATTTCAAGAAAAAGGAAGAAAAAAGAAGAAGGAAGAGAACGGCCATGGCTGGCCATATTTCAGCCGTGGATGAAGGTCAAGAAAAAATATTTTCTCCAAGCTTTCCTACTAATTGCAAGGTCCTCGTCAACGTGGAAGGGTCGTTGGAGCAAATAAATCATTTGTTGAGGCTAAAGGAGAAGCTAGCCGAGTGGAAGCAACATGAAGGAGGTAGGTTCAATCTTATTTTTCTTATGTTATGGATGGTTTGTACGTGTTGTGAAGTATGGAAATGGATTAAAAACTTGAAAATATGGATGTTGAAGTTGAGCCATGAATGTTGATGTTGGACCGTGGGTGCATGTTGTAGTGTTGTAGTAATGAATTAATGGTAGTTAGCATGTTTGTATGTTGTTGTAGTGTGTAGAAATGGGATGAAAATTATGGAATTTGGAATGTGATGTGTGGCCATATATATATATATATAGTGTTGAAGCCGTGTATATATGAGATGTGTATGGCAAGAACGAATTAATTTTATTTAAAGTGTTGGTTGTTGTCGTTGTGTAGATTCTATGTTGATAATGGAAGTGTTATGATCCAAGTTGAAGATTAACTATGTGGGCTGAATTGAGAATTAATGTGACCTTAATGTGGTTTCTCGAATTTATGGAAATAACGTTGTTAAAGTGTGGTTTGGTGGCGTAGTGATGAACTTGAAAGAAGAAAATGTGTTATGAACATTTCTAATGAAGTTGGAAGGTCTCGGGTAAGATTGGATGTTGGTTTGGACACCTTGAATTGTCTATTGATATTGTGGTTATGATTGTTGGTTTGGTTGTTGTAATTTGGCCGAGTTGAATTCTCGGGGTTGATGGATTTATAGGGGAGGTGCTGCCGAAATTTCTATAGATAAGGTGGATGATGCCTAATGATATTATTGAAGATCGCAAGAAGCCGAAACGTAAGGTTGAAATAGCTCGGAGGGCGGCCAAGGTATGTAAAGCTCACCTTTCTTTCTTTGACATGTCTTAGTATGAATAGGCTATGATATGCTCCCCGAGGTAACTCTACTCCTACGATCCGAGCATGTCCGTGATTCTTACGTTTCTTGACCCCGTATGCCTAATGTAGTCAAATTATGGTTTCTATGCCTTTGTATGACCGAATAAACGTGCTTAAAAGAATATGTTCATAAAGAGTCGAAACTACGAACATCCCTAACTTTTGACTAAGGGCTCGGATCGCTCCGAAACGCTCGTAGGGAGGTTCCCTAATGTATAACATCCCCGACATTCATAAGCGGGCCCGGGTCGGGTTGATACTTGCCGTGGCCCGCAAGACGTTACGTTGTATAGTTTTGGCAACTTGTTGATAACTTAATATGGCTAATAATTTAACTTCCGACTATGATTACTCACTTATCGGTTAAGTTTAGAATAAAGATTTATATATATATGATTCTGATACGTGATTGTGATGCCTAAAAGTTTTATTTGATATGTTTCCGAATAATATCCGCAAGAGAGTTGATATGATTAATGCTATTGGATTGTGAAAGATAAATTGTCTGATTATTCCGTTAAGTCTGTATGAATGTCTGAATGGCATATAGAACCCACGATTCTCGTCGCGCATATGTTTGTTACTTCCTTCGCCGAGTCCCGGCCGGTACTATCGTGCGCACCATGCGAAGTATGATGAGCTTCCGAAGTATGATGTGTCCGGTTCACGCCGAGACCCTTTGGCCGGGAACCGAGGGATAATGGTGTTATGATGTGTCCGCACGCCGCGCCCTTTTCGCTCGGGTACCCCGGTTATATGATTTGATGTGTGACGGGGATGCAGGAGATCCGAAAACTTTCGAAGTATGATGTGTTGTGGCGCCCAAGGCAGGAGGGGTGACCACGTTCCGTCCGCCAGGTCCCATCATGGACCGCATAGGATATATGATATGATATTCTGTTTGATCTGATGATACAATGACTTGATAATGTGGAAGTCTGACATTACTATGAGTCTGTTCTGATAATGAGACGATCTGTTTGTTTCGGAGCAACGATGGTGGGGCAAATGTGCAGGTAAAAATTCCGATGTTTAGGCCAATCCCACATCGGCTAATGTCAGTTATGATAATATGATCTATTTTCTATATATGTGAGACAGAAATGTTTTTCGAAAAGAAAGAGGAACACTAAGCCTTCTGGCATTCTGGTCACCAACTCTACTTTCTGTACTTCGCATACGATCTCCGAATTAATATGATTATGATCTGTTTTGCTCACTGACATATGTATATACAGGATAAGTGCTGTACAGGCAAGTTGTGACTCTCCATCTCCTATATTTGCTTTCTGTGGTTCTTCATTCCAAGCATTATTCCGTTTTGGATTTTCTTTACATACTCGCACATCTTCCGTACCGACCCCTTTCTTCGGGGTCGCATTTCATGCCGCGCAGGTACACCCAGGTGAGCTAAAGATATTAGCAGAAGACGTCCCAGCGGGATTGGCGAGCTCCATTTGCTCCGGAGTGCTGCCGAGTCGTAGTTTGTTCGTGTTATGATATCCGAGTCATGTTAGAGACTTTGCGCATGGTCGTGTGTGTAAGACATCCGTTATGAGCGGCTCCATAAGCCGTAGTATTGTTATATGTGGTTTTACGATTTTTTGTACGGTTATAGGTTTTGTGTAATTTGAAAAAGATATAAAGTATGTTTGTTTTTCGAGAATTTTATTATGTATTTATGATTTGGCCAAGGGCCCAATGTGAGTACGAGTATTACGATAGTCTGAGGGTTCGCTCGGCCCTAGATAAGGGTCGGGTGCCCATCACACCCTATCGAAAATTGGGGTGTGACAAAAATGGTATCAGAGCAGGTCTGTCCTAGGGGTTGTCTGCAAAGTCGTGTCCTGAGAGTCCTCGTTTATGGTGTGAAGCGCGCCACATTTATAAACAGGAGGCTACGGGGCATTTAGGATGGTTACTCTTCTTTGGCATCTTAGATCGTGCTATAGAGCCAAGTTATAGGAAATTTTGGACATTGACCTTTGATTTCGGCAGAGGACTGATGTTGACAGGTGGAAGCGACCAGCGGTATGGAAGGTTACAAAGCACGCAGGTAAGTAAAGATACGAAAGACATATGCCAAGTAAGGTATTGGCATACGATTGAAAGATAAAGTTGAAAACTGAAAAGGAAGGTAAGCAAGAAAATGTGACACGTGAAGTCGTGTTGAGCATATGAGGTAAATTTAATATTTTCGGCCTTTTATGAATACTGAGAGCCCTGTGTGGCTATGATACGATACAGTATGATGTGATATCTATGTATGATGATGGCCCTGTGAGGCACTGTTGGTATTTCCTGCGTGCAGGTTTTGGGATAGTAAGAGATACAGAGGAAACTCTGCCGAAATTTTTCCTCGGCTGCCCTCTAGGAATAAGTTGACTGTGGAATGAGCGGTGAAATAACAAATAAAATGTCGGTGGAAGTATGGTAATAAGAAATTCGGAGGAACTTGTGTTATTAGGCGATGATGTGGAAAAGACTGGTAGGTCTGGATAAAGTGATATGACTAAGACGAGGGTACGGAGGAAAAAGAGTTGTGACGAATGGGAAGGTGTTAATAAGATAGCTGGCCGGAGGTGTCGTGAGGGCGTTTTTGTCACGACCCAACTAGGGGCCGTGACGGGAACCCGATACTCGTACCGAGCACCCCTTACCTATCATTGTACCTGTACCTCTTAACAAGTCGTATGAACAGTGCTTTTTTTTTTTCCAAACTAAACATTAACATTAGCAAAATATTATAAACATAGACCCGCTAGCTTCGCTATCACTTTATACAACAAAAGATTAGGATGCCAAAATACCACATATTTAACTATACATAACTGACTGTACATATCTGTCTACGAGCCTCTAGACATAATACACTTATACATAGAAAGGACCGAGTACTGTTGTGCCCGAAAATATATACACAAAAGAGTACCCCGGGAGTGAGGCTCCGGAATAACTGGAGCGCTGTCAAGTGCGGCTGGTAGAGCTCTTAAGGATCAAATCCGCTTTGTCGCCGACTCGCGCGGCATGAAACGCAGCGCCCACAAGAAGGGGCGTCGTACGAATAGTGTACCGAGTATGTAAGGCATGAATAGTAATATACGAGAACATAAATCATGCATAATGACATAAAAGAATTACAACTCAAGTCCGGGATAGAAACATAACTCGTATATATAGGTGCCCTTGGGCGTATGCCGTGCTTTCTTAACTTTCCTTACTCATTTATATATATACATAAATGCATAAAATATAGAATATATATTATATTGCCGAGGCGTCGTATGCCACCGATCCATTTAGCCATAAATATGCACATCCCGCGTCCCGGCATCCCGCGTCCGGGACGATATCAAGTCATGTAATGCCAACTGATCAGGTGGATATGCGTATATAACGCTCTGCCATTACCTCCCTTTTCCCCATAAATATATGAAAATTCCATGTATGAATATCGGCGTCTATAGCGCCCATGAATATATGAAAATTCCATGAATAAATATCGGCGTCTATAGCGCCCATGAATATATGAAAATTCCATGAATAAATATCGGCGTCTATAGCGCCCATAAATATGTGAAAATTCCATGTATAAATATATATCAGCGTCTATAGCGCTCTGACTCTGCTATTATATAATATACTTATACCATGTTCATTTATTAGCGCGCATATAGCGCTCTGATTCTGTTATCATTATCGTCGTAGAAGTATTCTCATTAAAGTAGTTACAACACTTATTGTTTAATAATCAAAGCACTAAAGAAAACCTGAGAACAGTGGGCCCACCTCGAGTCAAATGAGGTGGCGTACTCAACTTACCTATAATACGTGTCGTGACGTTACTTATGAAGGCCTTAGGGTAATCGGGTCTTATCCTTGCACGCTCTAGAATATTTAGACACTTCTTTCACAATTCAAGTACTTTTGGTTCAATCTTACTGAATGAATAGTACCTATTTTCAATCGCGGATTTCTAGAGTTAGGAAAGTCCCCGAGGCGCGAAATCAAACCTATACGTCTAAGACATGCCAAGAAAGGAAGGGGAAACCTTACATACCTCTTTCGGCCTCTTTTAGCTATTCCGACCCGCGTCGCAATCTCGTCAAAATCCGCAAATTGGTCATATTTACCAAAATTCTTATTAGGACACTTAGGGTTGAAATCTTAAGGTAATGCTTGGCTACCGAAATTTCAAAAGATTTCCGCTCGTAAATATACCATCCTCAACATTCAACTTAGCAAATTTTCAATCAACAACAACCCGGGAATTCAAACCCGGCCAAACTATCAATAACAATACCAATATTCATACTAACAATTCCAATAACCAACTCAAAATATATTCCAACAATTCATCAACATATTATTTTCCTCAAGACCTTCCAACTCCAATGGAAGCATTAACAACATTATAATTCATATGTCGACAACACCACACTAACAACATTATTTTCCATGCATACTAAAACATAATATTCCCTTTACATGAACTTTTACAACAAGTCTCCAATAACTACCATTTCACAAAAATTCACTAAGTTCTTATTAGCAATATAGAATCCACATAACAACAACCAATATACTAAATAAAATTAACTCATTTTCCTCCATACTTCAATAATTATACCCGGCCACACCATGCACACATAACTACCACTTCTCCAAAATCATTCAACCTCCATTACCAACCTAATATTCATAACAATAACAACCAAACATTCAATAAAAAAAAATCAAAGCATGATTCATACTCACACATGGCATGCACGACCACCCCCTATATTTTTGTGCTTCATGAACTTTATCCATTTTCATTTACTACAACATCTACAACCATCCATAACATAAAAAGGAAGTGAATTCTTACCTTCTTCCTTGATTCTTCACTTAACTTGAACTTGCAACTCCTATGAATATGTGTTTCTCTTGTTCCAAACCACTCCACCTTGCTGTGGGCCCTTCAATTGGTAGAAAAATAATTTTTGGAGAAATTTTTGCCAAGGTTTTGTTGGTCTTCCACTATGGCCGAATGGTTGAAGGGTTGTTTTCTCCTTCTCTCTTTTTTTTTTTTTTGTTCTTGAATTCTCTAATGAATTATGGAATAAAGATGACTTTATATCTATAAGTCTTCCACAAATTTTCTTCATTGCTACATAGGTCCCTCAATTTTAGCCTTATGCCTCCTTTCTTTTCTTCCTAGAATTCTCCTCCTTTTTCTTGATTTTTCTAGAGAGTTGAATGAAAAGATGACTTGGTCATCTTTTTAATTTGACTCTTAAAATTCCAAGTGGGCTTAAGTCCACCAAGAAGTGGATGGCCAAATATGGCCCAATGACCAAGCCCATTTTTTTGTGTGTCATGCATTTCATACAAATTATTTTCCAACTTTCCAAATTTGTCCTTCGTCTTCCTCCAAATTTCCACGAGTCATATTGCGAATTTCCCTTTTATGCCCTTGACCTTCTCAATAATTCCGCTTCTAATTCTTCATAAGCCATTCACATACTTATCAAATTGAAAATGTGGCCTTGCTTGTCGTCCTCCCGCGATTGTCTCGAATTATCCGAATGCGCAAAAATGCGGGATATAACATCCTCCCTTTTGAACATTCGTCCTCGAATGTTAAACCGACCTCATGGTGCATTATAATTCTTCGGGGAGGTCTCCTTCGCATGTCTCACATATCACTCAACATATCTACCCTTTCGCTAGTCTAGTCCGTCTCGCTTACATGACTTTTATAGGGTTTCTAACCATTCTACACACTCTAATTTACACAGGGCTACCTAACTTTACATTCGTCTCTTGTTCCCCCATTTATCAAATTTTCAGCCTACTTCCCAGGGGGTCACCCATCGTGAAATTGCTCTCACCCTAGCACGCTTAACCTTGAAACTTTAATGCATTTCAGCGTCTTAGCGTTAGTATTTTCGCCGTCGCTCCCTTCGTACTACTCATATCACATAATACGGAACGAGTCGGGGTCTCGCCGGTTTTCAAACGCCCGCGTAACACATCTTTTTTTTTCTTATTTACGGCCTACCCTCCGCAATCTCTAGTATTCGTTCTTTACTCGTACGTATGGCTACTTTTCGTCTTAATTTCCGAATTCTCAATATGTTCGCAATACAAAGGCGGCGTAGGATAAGATAAAATTTGAATCAATTGACACGCGTATCACAGAAGGCGCCCGAAAAGTACCGTGGCCGCGTCCGCGGAAGGCTCGGTGGTCCCGTCGCCCGCCGCGCATATAGGCGATGGGGAGGGCGGCCTCGAACCGGGTGCTCCTCCTCTACCTCGACCGCGGCCCGCTGATGTCTGGGAAGTCTGTCCGGGCGGGCGCACGGTCGACGATGAACCAACCGCGGACCCGGCGGGCTGGGCTTGGTCTCCCTCATACCTCAGTGGGCAATCACGCATCCGATGGCCAACCCGCCCGCAAGTATAGCAAGCACCTGTACCTGCGAGACACTCTCCAGAGTGTGGCCTACATCGCGCGCGCACCGCGGCGGGGTGGCATCATTCCGCTAGAATCGGCTCTTATTCTCGGGACTGCGGAGCTCATCGAAAACCGAGGGGGTGCACGGCGGCCGATTCGTCCGAATACCTAGATTGCTCCCGTGCTCGTCCCCCCATACTCGCTTCTAGCTCGGGAAATCTACCCCTTTTTCCGGAGCCCCGATCCGGATAGCGCTCTTCTCCGCGTGGCCGGTGTTGTTCTTCCGAGTGTTTTGGGCATGAGCACGGATACGGGCAATAGTCATTCCATCCGGGAGCCGAAGCGTCAGGCACTCCTTAATGATATGTGGCCCCAACCCACTCACGAATCGGTGTACATGATCTCCCATATCAGCGATCATGGCTGGGGCATACCTGGCCAGCGAATTAAAGCGGAGGCTGTATTCCCTAACGCTCATATTTCCTTGCTTCGAGGTTTAAGAACATATCGGCTCGAGCTCGTCGAACCTCGGCGAAGAAATGTCGCGTAAATGCCTCGGTAAATTCTCGCCAAACCGGGGAGGGGTATTTGCTCCCCTTGAGGATCTCCAACTGTCATACCACGGGACTTGCTACATCCGCAATCCGTATGATGCCAATTCCACCGACTCGTATCCGAAGCATGTATAATCCTCGGTGTCCTCGCCGTCTCGTCTATGAAATTCTCGGGTCTTCCTCCGGTTTTGACCCATAAAACTCCGGGGTCTTAGGACGATGAAATCACGGGCCCTAGCACTTGCGTCCCGTCTCCGGGTCCGTATCTTGCCGCCGAACCCGTGCGGCAACTAACCGAGTCAATAGCCGGATGGCCTGCCCGCCACCGCTGGCCTCGGCCGCCTTGTCTCGCCCCGGGCTGCCCTAGCTTTCTTCTTCGGCGGCATTACATCGAAACCATAACATAGGATTAGGAAAGGAATATAGAAACACGGTAGCATAGCTCTATCGCACGATTTCGAATACAAAGAAGGTCATATTTCCTAAATGCCCCGTAGCCTCGCGTTTATAAGTGTGGCGCTACACACCCTATAACCAAGACTCTACTGGACACGGCTCGTAGACAAACCCCTAGGACCGAACTGCTCTGATACCACTTCTGTCACGACCCAACTAGGGGCCGTGACGGGAACCCGATACTCGTACCGAGCACCCCTTACCTATCATTGTACCTGTACCTCTTAACAAGTCGTATGAACAGTGTTTTTTTTTTCCAAACTAAACATTAACATTAACACGGCGTCATTATAAACATAGACCTTAGCTTCGCTATCACTTTATACAAAAAGATTAGGATGCCAAAATACCACATATTTAACTATACATAACCGATCGTACATATCATCGTCTACGAGCCTCTAGACATAATACACTTATACATAGAAAGGACCGAGTACTTGTTGTGCCCGAAAATATATACACAAAGAGTACCCGGGAGTGAGGCTCCGAACAACCGGAGCGCCGGTCAAATGCGGCCGGTAGAGCTCTTAAGGATCAAATCCGCTTTGTCTCGCCGACTCGCGCGGCATGAAACGCGAGCGCCCACAAGAAGGGGCGGCACGAATAGTGTACCGAGTATGTAAGGCATGAATAGTAATATACGAGAACATAAATCATGCATAATGACATAAAAGAATTACAACTCAAGTCCGGGATAGAAACATAACTCGTATATATATAGGTGCCCTTGGGCGGTGCCGTGCTTTCTTAACTTTCCTTACTCATTTATATATATACATAAATGCATAAAATATAGAATATATATTATATTGCCGAGGCGTCGGCAGCCGATCCATTTAGCCATAAATATGCACATCCCGCGTCCGGGCATCCCGCGTCCGGGACGATATCAAGTCATGTAATGCCAACTGATCAGGTGGATATGCGTATATAACGCTCTGCCATTACCTCCCTTTTCCCCATAAATATATGAAAATTCCATGTATGAATATCGGCGTCTATAGCGCTTATGAATATATGAAAATTCCATGAATAAATATCGGCGTCTATAGCGCCCATGAATATATGAAAATTCCATGAATAAATATCGGCGTCTATAGCGCCCATAAATATGTGAAAATTCCATGTATAAATATATATCGAGCGTCTATAGCGCTCGACTCGCTATTATATAATATACTTATACCATGTTCATTTATTAGCGCGCATATAGCGCTCGATCTCGTTATCATTATCGTCGTAGAAGTATTCTCATTAAAGTAGTTACAACACTTATTGTTTAATAATCAAAGCACTAAAGAAAACACGAGAACGGGGGGCCCACCTCGAGTCAAATGAGGTGGCGTACTCAACTTACCTATAATACGTGTCGTGACGTTACTTATGAAGGCCTTAGGGTAATCGGGTCTTATCCTTGCACGCTCTAGAATATTTAGACACTTCTTTCACAATTCAAGTACTTTTGGTTCAATCTTCGAATGAATAGTACCTATTTTCAATCGCGGATTTCTAGAGTTAGGAAAGTCCCCGAGGCGCGAAATCAAACCTATACGTCTAAGACATGCCAAGAAAGGAAGGGGAAACCTTACATACCTCTTTCGGCCTCTTTAGCTATTCCAAATCTCCGTCCGCAATCTCGTCAAAATCTGCAAATTGGTCATATTTACCAAAATTCTTATTAGGACACTTAGGGTTGAAATCTTAAGGTAATGCTTGGCTACCGAAATTTCTAAAGCATTTCCGCCGTAAATATACCATCCTCAACATTCAACTTAGCAAATTTTCAATCAACAACAACCCGGGAATTCAAACCCGGCCAAACTATCAATAACAATACCAATATTCATACTAACAATTCCAATAACCAACTCAAAATATATTCCAACAATTCATCAACATATTATTTTCCTCAAGACCTTCCAACTCCAATGGAAGCATTAACAACATTATAATTCATATGTCGACAACACCACACTAACAACATTATTTTCCATGCATACTAAAACATAATATTCCCTTTACATGAACTTTTACAACAAGTCTCCAATAACTACCATTTCACAAAAATTCACTAAGTTCTTATTAGCAATATAGAATCCACATAACAACAACCAATATACTAAATAAAATTAACTCATTTTCCTCCATACTTCAATAATTATACCCGGCCACTTCCATGCACACATAACTACCACTTCTCCAAAATCATTCAACCTCCATTACCAACCTAATATTCATAACAATAACAACCAAACATTCATAAAAAAAAATCAAAGCATGATTCATACTCACACACATGCACGACCACCCCTATATTTTTGTGCTTCATGAACTTTATCCATTTTCATTTACTACAACATCTACAACCATCCATAACATAAAAGGAAGTGAATTCTTACCTTCTTCCTTGATTCTTCACTTAACTTGAACTTGCAACTCCTATGAATATGTGTTTCTCTTGTTCCAAAAACCACTCCACCTTGCTAGGGGCCCTTCAATTGGTAGAAAAATAATTTTTGGAGAAATTTTTGCCAAGGTTTTGTTGGTCTTCCACTATGGCCGAATGGTTGAAGGGTTGTTTTCTCCTTCTCTCTTTTTTTTTTTTTGTTCTTGAATTCTCTAATGAATTATGGAATAAAGATGACTTTATATCTATAAGTCTTCCACAAATTTTCTTCATTGCTACATAGGTCCCTCAATTTTAGCCTTATGCCTCCTTTCTTTTCTTCCTAGAATTCTCCTCCTTTTTCTTGATTTTTCTAGAGAGTTGAATGAAAAGATGACTTGGTCATCTTTTTAATTTGACTCCTTAAAATTCCAAGTGGGCTTAAGTCCACCAAGAAGTGGATGGCCAAATATGGCCCAATGACCAAGCCCATTTTTTTGTGTGTCATGCATTTCATACAAATTATTTTCCAACTTTCCAAATTTGTCCTTCGTCTTCCTCCAAATTTCCACGAGTCATATTGCGAATTTCCCTTTTATGCCCTTGACCCTTCTCAATAATTCCGCTTCTAATTCTTCACCAAGCCATTCACATACTTATCAAATTGAAAATGTGGCCTTGCTTGTCGTCCTCCCGCGATTGTCTCGAATTATCCGAATGCGCAAAAATGCGGGATATAACAGTTTTGGGAATATGGTAAAATCCCGACGTACTCACTATTATGTGTAGAAGGTCGTGCGGTGAGAAAGACGCAGTCAGGAAAGTGTTAAGGCATCGTATTCCATCGAAGCTCCAAAGTTAAGCGTGCTGGCGTGAGAGCAATTCCAGGATGGGTGACCCCCTGGGAAGTTTTTTTACGAAAATCCTACAAATTCAGAGGTAAGGAGCAAATAAGAAATTGGAGTAGTCTAAGAGAGATTAGAATATGTGGAGTGACCAGAAACCTTAAAGGGACGCGCAGAACAGGCCGGGTCAGGTCGGTGAAGAAAAAGGAGTTAACGGAAAGAAAGGAATAAGAAGAAAACGAGACAACAGTGTCGTAATAGGTTATGATGTATGACTGAGGATACGAGTATCATAAACGGAGGATTGTGAGAGACTAGGTTATAGAAAGAAAAGAAACAGGCAAGAATGGATGATGGTATAAGCGTACCCCTAAAGGGGGGAAGCGGATGAGAGAAGTGTAAGGATGAGATAGAGACAGCTGACACGGTAGTGTGTTTGATATGATATGAACGCTTGGGTAACAAATGGGGCCCTTTACTGAAGTGAGTTAGTAAGGTCAGGAAAACCGACAGTAAGCGGATAAAAGTCCGGATAATGTTTAAGGTAGCGTGAAAAGTTGGTACAGACCTTGGATAATACTACGCCAGAAAATGGACGTGTATGAAGAGAAAGAGTATGACAAGAGAGTGCCATTGGGTGGCCTAAGAGATGGTATGAAGGACAACAATACCTATGAAAAGGGAGCTCCCCCAAGGTGCTTATGAGACCCCGTACGACTAAGTTGAACATTCGAGGACGAATGTTCTAAAGGGGGGAAGAATGTTATATCTCGCATTTCGGACGTCGGAATATTTTAAGTTGGTTGCGAAGAATTATGGACAAGGTTATCTCTCGACTTTGTTTAACGACAAATGGTTTATGAGTTTGTTGGAAGAATGCATTATGGAAAATCTGAAATAAGAATGAGGTGGGCCATGGCCACATGGAGGCTTGAAATACATATACATGGAATTAGATGACATGTTGATCATGTTATTCATCTTTTGTTACTTAAAGAGAATTCTAGACATTTGAATAAATTTGGAGGGAAAGGAAAAGAAAAAAAAAAAGAAGAAAAGACATGGAGCATGTGCATGGTCATGTGCACATTATTATAGATATATGTATATATATGGATGACCAAGTTCATCATTTTCATCACATGTCATCTCTAGAAATTTCATGAAAATTGAAGAAAATTGGAGACAAACAAAAGAAGGGAAAAACGGCTAAGAGGGGCACATGACCAGCCATGTGCCCCAATAAATATATATATATATATATATGTGTGAAGGCTTACAAGGCAATTCATCTTGCCATAATTAGAAACTTCAAGAAAAAGGAAGAAAAAAAGAAGAAGGAAGAGAGAACGGCCATGGCCGGCCATATTTCAGCCGTGGATGAAGGTCAAGAAAAATATTTTCTCCAAGCTTTCCTACTAATTGCAAGGTCCTCGTCAACGTGGAAGGGTCGTTGGAGCAAATAAATCATTTGTTGAGGCTAAAGGAGAAGCTAGCCGAGTGGAAGCAATGAAGGAGGTGAGGTTCAATCTTATTTTTCTTATGTTATGGATGGTTTGTACGTGTTTTGAAGTATGGAAATGGATTAAAAACTTGAAAATATGGATGTTGAAGTTGAGCCATGAATGTTGATGTTGGACCGTGGGTGCATGTTGTAGTGTTGTAGTAATGAATTAATGGTAGTTAGCATGTTTGTATGTTGTTGTAGTGTGTAGAAATGGGATGAAAATTATGGACTTTGGAATGTGATGTGTGGCCGTATATATATATATAGTGTTGAAGCCGTGTATATATGAGATGTGTATGGCAAGAACGAATTAATTTTATTTAAAGTGTTGGTTGTTGTCGTTGTGTAGATTCTATGTTGATAATGGAAGTGTTATGATCCAAGTTGAAGATTAACTATGTGGGTCGAACCGATTGAGAATTAATGCGACCTTAATGTGGTTTCTAATTTATGGAAATAACGTTGTTAAAGTGTGGTTTGGTGGCGTAGTGATGAACTTGAAAGAAGAAAATGTGTTATGAACATTTCTAATGAAGTTGGAAGGCCTCGGGTAAGATTGGATGTTGGTTTGGACACCTTGAATTGTCTATTGATATTGTGGTTATGATTGTTGGTTTGGTTGTTGTAATTTGGCCGAGTTGAATTCTCGGGGTTGATGGATTTATAGAGTCTTGTCGAAATTTCTATAGATAAGTGGATGATGCCTAATGATATTATTGAAGATCGCGAGGAGCCAAAACGTAAGGTTGAAATAGCTCGGAGGGCAGCCAAGGTATGTAAAGCTCACCTTTCTTTCTTTGGCATGTCTTAGTATGAATAGGCTATGATATGCTCCCCGAGGTAACTCTACTCCTACGATCCGAGCATGTCCGTGATTCTTAACTGTTTCTTGACCCCCGTATGCCTAATGTAGTCAAATTATGGTTTTTATGCCTTTGTATGACTGAATAGGAATGTGCTTAAAAGAATATGTTCATAAAGAGTCAGAAACTACGAACGTCCCTAACTTTTGACTAAGGGCTCGGATCGCTCCGAAACGCTCGTGGGAGGTTCCCTAATGTATAACATCCCCGACATTCATAAGCGGGCCCGGGTCGGGTTGATACTTGCCCGTGGGCCCGCAAGACGTTACGTTGTATAGTTTTGGCAACTTGTTGATAACTTAATATGGCTAATAATTTAACTTCCGAATATGATTACTCACTTATCGGTTAAGTTTAGAATAAAGATTTATATATATATGATTCTGATACGTGATTGTGATGCCTAAAAGTTTTATTTGATATGTTTCCAAATAATATCCGCAAAGAAGTTGATATGATTAATGCTATTGGATTGTGAAAGATAAATTGTCCGATTATTCAAGTTAACCGTATGAATGTCCGAATGGCATATAGATCCCACGATTCTCGTGCTCGTGCATATGTTTGTTACTTCCTTCGCCGAGTCCGGGCCGGTACTATCGTGCGCACCATGCGAAGTATGATGAGCTTCGAAGTATGATGTGTCCGGTTCGCCGAGCCCCTTTGGTCGGGAACCGAGGATAATGGTGTTATGATGTGTCCCACGCCGCGCCCCTTTTGGCCGGGTACCGTGGTTATATGATTTGATGTGTGACGGGATGCGGAGATCCGAAACTTTCGAAGTATGATGTGTTGTGGCGCCCAAGGCGAGAGGGGCGACCACGTTCCGTCGCCATGGTCCCGTCATGGACCGCATAGGATATATGATATGATATTCGTTTTGATCCGATGATACAATGACTTGATAATGTGGAAGTCGACA
>NW_026716466.1:0-17641 GCF_029784015.1 Lycium ferocissimum
ACATGCGAATCATAGACAAGCTCGGATTGCGAGAATAGAGAGTTTTAGAGGCTCGTATCATAGCCTACTTTAACTAAGGCATGCCAAAAAGAAAGGTTACTTTACATACCTCAAACGCTCTCCAAAATGATCCAAACTCAAGCTAATCCAACCTATGATTCGGGTTGCCCACGATCTATAAACAAACCATAAAATGCCAAACATTAGCTAGAGACTTTTTGGGCCTTAAATTCCAATTTCGCCCTTAATTCTACAGAAATTTGGGCAGCATTTCCCCCGTAAATAGGCTACCCCGAGAATTTAACTCGGCCATATCAATCAACAACAACAACAACAACCAACCTAACAACATCAACAACCAATCTGAAAGACAAAATAACAATAATAGCTTTCTTTTCCATTATTCAACAACTTACATAAATTCAATTCGACGACTTGCATTCAAGCCAACGTCGACGCTTATACATTCACATACTAACCCGAACCCATACCAACAATATTTAAAGGCATTCTAAGCAATTTATACAACATTTCCAACAACCCAAATTTTTCTCCAATTCAGCCGAAAACAGCCCCAAAACCGAGAACCTCACTTAAACCATTCCTCATTCTCAAATCATGATTTGTATCCACAATTCACATTCTAGCAATGCTATTATCATCAATATATAATTTACATTAAATGTACAAAAATCTCCAAATCAGTCCGCAACAATCACAATATCATTTTGAGTCACTAAACATTCATTTCCAACATAGAATTCATAGCGACGATGACTAAAACATTAAGCGACGTTAATTCAATTCTCGCTACAATAATGGCCTACATTCGGCCATAACCTCCCACCAACATACAAAGATGATTTTTATTCATTCTTCACCCTACAATGATCATAACAATGCTAACTAAGCTTTAATTCATAGTTCCAACACAACACAACACACACCCACTTGCACGGATGACACCCCTTACACACAACTCATATCCAACATAATATTTTTCATGATATTCATCCAATTTAACATACTACAACAAGCATACAACCTTCACAATACATAAAACATAATGAATTCTTACCTTTCTTCTTCAACTTTCCAATAGCCTAGGGTTTCCAAAAGATGAAAAATAATGGATTGATCGCTCCAACGATGCTTCCACGCTACTTAGGGACCTCAATATAATGGGTTTACATCAACAAAATAATTTTAGAAGGACAAGAAATGGGAGTGGATTTTTCTATGGGCTGGCCGAGAGCTTCAATGGAGGGAGTCTTCCACTTCTTGATATTTTCTAAGTGTTGAATGAGGTGAGATGAAGTAGTGGTCATCTTTTACCACTTAAATGAATTGTACAATTGTCCCTTGGCCCACATTAATGAGTTGTTCCAATTAAAAGTTGACACAAAATTGGTGTGGGCCAACACCCACTATACACGGCCACAACATGGAATTGGATGACTTTTCCAACTTCCAATTTTATCACTTTTGGTCCCAAATTTTCCTAATTGTTCCATACCAATAAATTCATGCACAACTTATGTCTTAAACTTTATATCCCGGAATAGTTTTGTCCTTAACTTATCATAATTAATCCGGATTGTTCCAATGTACAAAAATGCGGGTTCTAACAAAAGGGTAGGTTTATTTCTTATCTCAAGGCCAGAAAGATGATTGCTAAGGGCTACATTTATCATTTAGTCCGAGTTCATGACACCGAAGCAAAGCCGCCAGCTCTTCAATCAGTCCCGGTAGTAAAGGAGTTTTAGGATGTATTTCCAGATGAACTTACAGGTCTTCCACCGGAATAAGAACTTGATTTCACTATCGATATGTTGCTGGACACCGAACCCATATCTATTCTTCCTTGCAAGATGGCTCCTGCAGAACTGAAAGAGCTAAAGGCACAACCGAAGGATTTGCTCGAGAAGGGATTATTAGACCCAGCTCATCGCCATAGGGAGCGCCTGTCTTATTTGTAAGAAAGAAAGATGGTTCTTTACGAATTTTAATTGACTATAGGCAGCTGAACAAGATGACGATAAAGAATAAATATCCGCTTCCAAGAATCGACGATTTGTTTGATCAAATGTAGGGTGCTAAGTGGTTTTCAAAGATTGATCTGAGATTGGGGTATCACCAAGTGAGAGTCAAGGAAGAAGATATTCCGAAGATGAATTTTAGAACTAGATATGGTGATTATGAATTTCGGGTTATGTCGTTTGGCTTGACTAATGCTCCGGGTTATGAATTTGATGAATAATGTGTTCAGAACCTTCTTAGATCTATTTGTGTTCGTGTTCATCGATGACATTATGGTGTACTCTCCGTCAGAAGCTAAACATGCAGAACACTTGCGTACGGTCCTTGGGATTCTTCGAGCTCGTGAATTAAATGCGAAATTTTCAAAATGTGAGTTCTGACTGAATTATGTAACTTTTCTGGGCCATATTATCTCAGCTGATGGTATTCGGGTTGACACACAGAAGATTGAAGCCATGAAGACTTGGCCAAGGCCTAAGACACCTACAGAAGTCTGTAGCTTTTTGGGGTTAGCAGGTTATTATCGGAGATTTGTGGAAGGATTTTTTTCTATTTCTGCACCATTGACGAAGTTAACTCAAATATCATCAAAATTTCAGTGGACCACTGCTTGTGAGCGTAGCTTCTAGGAATTGAAAGATAGGCTGACTTCAGCACCAGTCCTGATGCTTCCTGAAGGATCAGAGGGTCATGTTGTTATTGTGATGCCTACGGTTTCGGGTTGGGCTGTGCGTTGATGCAGCACGATAAGGTTATAGCCTATGCTTCCAGACAGCTGAGAAAATATGAGAAGAATTATCCGACCGATGATCTTGAACTAGCTACGACTATTCATGCACAAAAGTTATGGAGACATTATTTGTATGGTGTTCACATTGATATCTATACAGATCACAAGAGTCTTCAATATATTTTCAAACAAAAGGAGTTCTACGGCAGATGCAATGGTTAGAATTATTGAAAGACTATGATGTGGGTATTCTATATCATCCCGGAAAGGCGAATGTGGTGGCGATGCGCTTAGCCGTAAATCCATGGGCAGCTTATGTGATGTTTAGCTAGAAAAGAAGGAATTAGTCTGTGAGCTCCATCAGCTAGCTAGTCTAGGAGTTTGTTTAATCGATTCAAGCGATGCAAGAGTTGATATTCACAACCCAGCTATTTCATCCTTAGACATGGAAGTGAAAAAGCGCCAATATGAAGATCCCCGGTTGAGCCACTATAGAGATACACTTCCTCAGAAAGAAAAGTCACCATTGGAGGTTCCTACAAATGGAGTTCTCAGGTACCGAGGCAGGCTATGTGTTCCAGATGTTGCAGGACTACATCACCAGATTCTTGAAGAAGCTCATTACTCTCATTATTCTATTCATCCAGGAGCAACAAAGACGTATCATGACCTTAAGTCAATATATTGGTGGGATGGAATGAAGAAGGATATAGCGGAGTTTGTAGCTCAATGCCCAAATTGCCAACAAGTGAAAATTGAGCATTAAAAGCTAGGGGGACTGTTGCAAGCCATGGAAATTCCAACTTGGAAATGGGAGGTGATAAACATGGATTTTATTGTAGGTGTGCCTCGTTCTCGGCATAAGCATGATTCCATATGGGTAATCATGGATAGACTTACAAAATCAGCCTATTTTCTTCCAGTCAAAACCACATATTCAGTAGAAGATTATGCAAGGCTGTATCTTAAAGAAATAGTGCGACTTCATGGTGTCCCAGCGTCAATTATCATAGATAGAGGAGCATAATTTACTGCTAAATTCTTGAAATCCTTTCAAGAAAGTTTGGGAACACAAGTGAGACTCAGCACAGCGTTTCATCCACAGACCGATGGACAAGTTGAACGCAATGTGTATTAGATTTTGGAGGCAATTGGGATGATCATTTGCCACTTATTGAATTCGCCTATAACAACAGTTATCATTCCAGCATCCAAATGGCTCTGTATGAAGCTCTGTATGGAAGGAAGTGTAGGTTTCCAATTGGGTGGTTCGAAGTCGAAGAGACACCACTAATAGGCCCCGAGTTGATTCAGCAAGCGGTGGAAAAGATTCAGCTCATAAAAGATCGATTGTTGACAGCCCAGAGTCACCAAAAGTCCTATGCCGACAATCGTCGACGAAACTTGGAATTTCAAGTTAATGATTGGGTATTCATAAAAGTGTCGCCGACGAAAGGACTAATGAGGTTTGGCAAGAAGGGCAAGCTTAGTCCTCAATATATTGGGCCGTATAAGATTGTACGCAAGGTGGGCCAAGTAGCTTATGAGTTAGATCTACCTCCAGAACTAGAATCAGCCCATCCAGTTTTTCATGTGTCGATGCTCCGCAAATGTGTTGGAGACCCTTCTAGAATCGTTCCAGTGGATGATGTTCAAGTTACCGAGAAGTAGGCTTATGAAGAGGTACCCATTGCAATATTAGGTAGGCAAGTGAGGAGACTCAGAACTAAAGATGTAGCCTCAGTTAAGATTCTGTGGAAGAATAGCAATAGAGAAGAGATGACTTGGGAAGCAGAAGAAGATATGAAGTCCAGATACCCGCAATTATTTCCACCCCCAAAAGAGGTTCAAGGCGAGATGCCATTGGCATAAGGTATGTAATGCTTTCTTTTAATGTTTTTGGTCGTGTGTGGGCATGTTTTCTTTCTGTTATTATTGTAGCCCCGTGAGGTGATGTTATTTAGGTGCTGTGATAGGATGGTAGTGCCATATTACAGGGGAAACTCTGGCAAAATTTCTGTAGAATTCCCGAGAACTTAACATTCGAGGACGAATGTTCTTAAGGGGGGGGAGTGTTACAGCTCGAAAATTTCATGTCGTTGTGTCTTAAATGGACTACATGAGGCTCTTATGATTATAAGAAGGGTATTTTGTGGCATTAAAGTGCATAAGATAAGATTTTGAAGTTATATGAATTAGTGAAACTAAGTTCGCCAAAGGAAAGTGAAGTATAAGTTGTGTTTGGGAAAGATTTTGCAAACTATCAAGTTAAGGATTGATTGGTAATGCCTTGGAGAGGAGTTATAAGGATACTTAGATTGTTAATGAAGTGTTAAACAAGTGTTAAGAAGGTCCCATAAGGATTGGAGATCAAACGAAACGACGAGAACAAGTTCGGGAAGAAGGTGGGTTATACGACCATTTATACGGTCCGTATAACTTTATACGGTCCATATAATGGTCCATATAACTGTTACAGTGAAGGGCCATCACTGATGGAGTTATACGGTCACTTATACGGACCGTATAAAGGTCCGTATAATCCCATCGGGCTGAGTTAATTTCCAAGTATAAATATAAGTTCTACCTTCTAATTTTTCATTTTTCCCATATTCTCCACTCCTCTCAAGAACTCTAGAATACTCCAACATCTTATTAACATAAATTCAAGGGAGATCAAAGATCAAATACCAATAATCAAAGGAAATCAAGGGTATGGGTGTTCATTAGGGTTAATGGAAGCTAGAAATTCCTCTGGAATTGAAGTTAGGGTTTTCTTCAAGTGAAGTGTCTTCATCCAAAGTTCATTCCTACATAATCAAAGGTGATTTTTATGTTTTTTTCATGTTATTAAAAATATTGAGTGGTTGAGAGACTTGGATTATGGAAGGAAGTGGAGTATGAAGTTTAAATATGGAAATAGTGGTATTCTTGAATAGTAACTTGACTTGAATCGTAGTTCTTGATATATCATGAATGTAATCCTGTTATGAATGATATTAAAGATGTTGTAGAAGCATTATATGTGAATGACTATGATATTGTGTCACAATCATGGTTATGGATGACTTTGAAAGGGGATTTTGAGAATTTAATAATGTCTAGCATGGTGAAGTTTATGGATTATGATATTGTGGGTGTTGTTATTAAAGTTTAGGAGTTGTTTATTAGATGGAGGAAGTTGTTGAAACAAAGGAGATGTTGCCCAATTTTCGTTAACTCTTAGTTGTGCTAGTGAAGACCTAAAGTATGATTCCGGTTATCTAACCTTAGTATGAATTCTCTTGAATGTAGAATAGTGAACTTGGAGGTAAGCGTTTAGTCGGCAAGGGTAGAAAGGCGTAAAGGAATGTAAGGCTAGCCCTTCCTTCTAAGGCATGACTTCCATTACATAATATCTTTTATCTTTCCATGACTTTCTTACATTCCGTAAATTACGAGTCCGTGATTATTAAGAGCTTCTCCTGAGATAAAGATAGATATGCATTATGATAATGATAATGATAATGATGATTCTATGTCTAGAGATTCAAAAGCTTATGAAAGGATGCTATTATAGGATTAATGATCTTGATGTATGATTTCCTTGATTGTTATTCATTATTGATAGTCTCACCTCATAATGCTAGTTCCTTCAAGGCGAGACATGATGATTATGATTGTTCCAAAAGATAATCAGAGGTTACCGACCTTACGTCACTCCGATAGAGTTACAGCTTTTACTTGAGCTCTTATGCATGCTTCATGTTGAGTGTATAATGATGATTACACCGTGCCTAGATGGCCGGGCAGCACCGCTAAGGCGGGCGGCTTATTACACCGTGTCTATATGGCATGGGAAGAAACCACTAGTGGGGGACGTGAAATGATTACCCCGGACTCGAGCTAATGATGTTATTGATTCAGACAGCTTATGTATGTATGTGTGATATGTTTTAAAGATAAAATATGAGCATGCATGATTCCGCCTCAAGAGGCAAGCAGTTGTAGTTATACTTTCTTCTTATGTTTTCAATATTTCCTTATCATGTTATCATATATGCCTTACATACTCAGCATATGGTTTGTACTGATGCCCTTTTTCTTCTATGGACGCTGTGTTCATGCCCACAGGTAGCCATAGAGGTGGTACAGATACATAGGATCCCATCAGCAGCTACATAGGAGCATTGCACTACTCCGGACGTGCTATTTACTGATATATTCTTTTGTGCTCATATTTGGGGCATGGCGGGGTCCTGTCCCATCCTTATGATTTCAGTACTTCAGTTAGAGGCTCGTAGATACTTATGTGTGGGTTGTAGGTGCTACGTGACCTCTTCATTGTATACTCTGTACATTATTTTTGGCAGCGTCGTGGACTTATGCATATTTGCATGTTTTGGGAGATATTTGGAGATTGTTTCATGATACGTCTTGCGTTGAGGTTGACATATGTCCAGGTCGAGTATGATAGATAGCATGATGAGCAGTGCTCGGTAGTCAGCTCCGGGTACTCGTCATGGCCCGCTAGTTGGGTCATGACAAAAGGTAACCTCTGATTTATATTATGGAACAATCATCATCGATTTACCTCACCTTGAAGGAACAATGATTGTAAGGTGAGATCAGCAACAATGAGTAAAATCAAGGAAATCGTGAAATAAGCTCAATAATCTCATCACAGCCTTAAAATTATAAACTTTGAAACTTTTAGAAACAGAGTCATCATCATTATCATTATCATTATCATCATGAAAACATAATCATCTTTAACATCATAAGAAACTTTAAGAATCATGAATCTCTAGATTGTGGGAATAGGAACATCATGGAAAACATGCATGAGTTCACAAGAAAGGAGTCACTATTGTCATCATGGTTATTGTAGAAAACATCTTATCTTTAACATTATAAAAACCTTGAGAACTAGGAACTTCTAGCTGTTCGGGAACAAGAATGTTATGGAAGACATGTATGGAATCATAACATAGGAATCATGCCTTTAGAAAGAAAGGGACTAGCCTTACATACCTTTCGGTCTCCTTAGCCACTCAAAGCTTATCCTTCCAAGCTCATAAATATACATATAAACCATTCATACTATTGTTAGGCTCAATGTCATATGCCCATCTTAAGAATTCAATTTAATTCCGTTTAGAATCTGCCAAAATTCGGACAGCATCTCCCCTGTTTATATGCCTAGCCCAAAATCACAATCCAACAACCAACAACAACAACAACAATACCAACATCAACAACGACATTATCAACTATGCTATATAAAACATCCCACATGATGTTTTCCAAATTTCTCAACTATTCAACTTCTTATAAGACTGTTTAATAACTTTATCTCCGTAAATAAACCGAAATGAATATTACAAGGAAATATTAATACCTTCTTCCCGCTAATACCGCAATATCTTCACTTTCTACATTGAATTCGAGCCAAGACTCGCCACTATACGATTTTATAATCGCAACTATACGCTGTCCAAAAAACAATTCGGGGACTATACTCGATTTGTGTTAAAATTTGATGTGCGAAAGTTGGGAGAGCTTTCCAGAATATTTAGGAACTTTAGAGGGGTGTTTGGTCTGAAAATAAGGGGGTAAACCCCCTTTTATACTTGGCTTTAGTCGCTTTGCACCGACTCAGAAATTGCTCAACGCGATCGGGCTACCGTGTGGCTCGTTCGGGCTGTGTTGCTCGGTTCTCCTCTATGCGTTCGCACCACCTTCTGGCGTGTTCGCGCAGGGTTAATTCCCTACTCTAACAGCCCATCTTAAAATGCTCACATCGCTTGATTTCGATGTCGGATTGATGCGCGGTTTGTTGCGTTGGAAACTAGACTTCCCGAACTTCATTTTAGGCTTTTGGTTTTCCTCAAAACTTCTCATGTACTAAAAGATATTCTTTCTCCAAATCGGACAAAAATTACCCTTCATATTTTCTCCAAAGTTCCTACGAACTTAGTTTCCTTAATTCACTTGTTCTCCAATCCTCTCATAGCTCATTATATGAACTAAAACCTTCATAACCACAAGATAAACGCATACAATGATATATATATATCCTTGAAGGCAACGCCAGAGTCCCTACTTAAAATAACCAACACTTATAAATTTTAACGTACAGAACTACGGGGTGTAATATTCTCCCCTCTTTCAAAAACATTCGTCCTCGAATGTTAAGTCCTTAGGAATTTCTACGAAAATTTTGCCAGAGTTTCCTTTGTAATTGTACCACTACCATCCTGTCACAACAACCTAAAATATAAAATTGCCTCACAGGGCTACAACATCAATATACATACTGGCCACGTACCACCAAGAAACCCTTCAAAGAAGCATTGCATACCTGAGGGTGCTGGTGTCTCTGTCTGGAGCTCTTCTGGGGTGAGGTTGCATGATTTCTTGTATACATACCGTTCGGTTGTAATTGCACTGACCGAGTTGTCCAACTAGCTGGTATTTTCCTTAACCCTTTTGGGTTTTCTCACATTCAATCTCTGGCAATCCTAGTTTTACTACAACAATATTCAATGATCCTTTACGCTAGGGAGCGCCTCAATTTCTGATGATTAATCTTTATTATATTCCTTGGTTTCTTTATATAAGCAATAGCATGGTTTTCCTTCTTAATACATATGTAGTTCTTTCTCGTGCAACTACTAGCTCATTATCTTTACATACCTATGGACTCTATATTCATAGCTTCACAATTCTTTGGGTAGCTCTTGATTACCCTGGGCTACTATCAATGGGTGTACTCTTGAGTTTATTGCATTTCTTGCTTAATCGATTCTTCGATATTATTCTTCTTCTTCCTATAGCTAGAAGTTATACTCGCACTGACTGTCATCCCTTTTCCTTATCACCTGTTTGTCTACTATTCCTTCATACTTTATCATCCTCACTGTCTTATCAACCTCTGTTGTTTATACTTTTATATGTTCGTATACCCAGTACTTACCACATGCTTTTATCCCTTTTCGTAAGGTTGAAACTCTTATTCCTTTGACTTTTATGTATCCTTCTTACGCTTTATAGATATTCCATGCCTTCATCCTCTTGGAGTTAACTTATCTTTCTTCTCTTAAGGACAACCTCAGAAACTGGTAATATAGTATCCTTTGCTTTTCTATAGCGACTGAATTGATCTTTACGGTATTTTATTTTCCAATTAATTTAACACCAAAATTTCCTTTCACCATACGTTTTACTTGGCTTCTCGCTTTGCTTTTTCCTTTTAATAAGGCTCTTTATACTCGATCTGGGCTATCGGTACTTCTTATACTTACATCTAGAATATCTTGAATCCCCTCTTCAATGATATCCTTCTTTTAATACTATCGTAATCAATGTAGTATCGCATCTATTTTTCATGACCCACTCTTTCATTTGCTCAGCTCACAATGTATTGTAATCTCCCTTTATTAGGAAGTTGTACCATAGTCAGGCGTCATAGCTATTCCAATATCTTGCCAATCCTTGTCTTCTTCTTATCTTCCCTTCAATACCATGACCTGTTCACTTTTATACATATCCCTCGTATATTCATCCTATTTCCTTTGTGATCGAATTTCTGCACTCCTTACCAAGACTCTTATCCCCTGTTATCAATGTTTTGTTTCTTGACCAGACTTGTTAGCCTACTATCCTTCCTCTTGTTCTTAGTGGCTATTTTACTTAACTTTTATCTTAGTCTACTATCTACTTCGAATACCACCATACTCAATCCTTCTCTGCCTCTTCATTTCTGAACTTCCTATTACACTCTTATCTTGAATTTTTGAGTAATTTCTTCTTCCTTAGTATACTCCCTATCAATCTTTACTTGGTCATTGACATGACTGGCTGGTTATGGTTATTATCAAATCGTCATTTCACCTTATCAGCCTGCTAGTGTAGTATCCCTTCGAGGTGGTTTCCAATTCCTTTATTGCCATATTTCCATCTTTTCGCAAGGCCTACTTCTGGTACAATACTTGTTTGTCTCATCTTTCCCCCTCCCTTAGGGTGCTAGCCCATTATTCTATATTTAACATCCCATTAGTTCTTCTTTCGTTGAAAGTACACACTCTCAGCGAATCCATAACCAATCTTAGTCATAACTATTTGCCGTCCAAATTTATCTGATCAGTTGTGCTTATTTGTAACGATTACATATCCTCATAAACGTACTGATCTTGGATAGGCCTAAGCTTTCATCAAAAGGATCTTCATAGTTTCCTTACTGTTCTACCAAAAATCACCTTTCTCCTATTGTTCGCTTTCCCTATCTCAAATTCTGCCCTGATTGGTAATGTTCCTCCTTCTCCTTGCCACATAAACGCTCAGTCTTTAGACAAACCTCCCTTAAACTACAAATTCATCTCCCTAATAAAGAGTATATCTTATATCTATTCGCGACATCTAACTCATTCATCTACCATTACATAACCAATTCCTTAGCCCTAATTTTGTCCTCCATCCATATAGCCTTATACTCGTACCTCCGTACGACTTCCTTGCCCATACACTTTATATGAATAATGGCCCTTATCGATATCTAGCTCTTTTAGCACGCACATCGTTCTCTTACCCCTTCTACACTTTTGTGCCCATAAATTATTAGCTTATTTATACTCACGAGTCATGCATAAATATATACTTATCCCTTCCACCTCTTACTTCAAGAAGAAGTTACAACTCCCATCTAATCATACTGACGTCTCACTAATGAAACACTTTGAAAGGTTTAATCAACTCAAATTTCGCCCCAATCTAACCAGCATTATAAAGAGTATCATATAACAATGTAGAACTAGGGTCAATCAATGCATATACATCACGAGAGAATATTGACAATATACCTGTGACAACATCAGGGGAAGACTTAAGACCCTGTCGTCCAGCTAGTGCATTGATACAGTTTTGAGGACCACTTGAACTGGGTGCTTCTCCTCTACCTCTGCCACGACCTGCTGGCGCCCGCGGACCTTGCCCTACCGGGCGTACGGATGATGAAGAACCAACCGCTGATCCTGTGGGCTGAGCCTTATCTCTGCCATTCCTCAATGGGCAATCGTGCATCATATGACCAACCCGACCACGGCGTAACAAGCACCTGAACTTAAGCAGCACTGTCCAGAGTGTGGTCGCACCTGGCCTGAATTATCCCTATATTGGAAACCCGAAATTCTGGAGCCCTGCCCCGGTCCAGAATAAATAGGGCGATCGAATCTCTTACCTGTAAATTGAGAAGGTGCACGCGGGGGCCTTTGAATGCTGGAATCTTCTTGCCTTTGACTCTCTCGAACTCGTTAGCGACACGGAAGGTCCGGCGGCCCTCTTACTATACTCTTTATCAAAATCACGCTCGTCCATTTGCCGCTGCTGCTGTTCCTCTAAATTCTGAGTATGGGCCTGAATACGAGCAATATCCATCCCGTACTAGAGCGAGGCTGTCAAGCACTCCTTAATCAAATGTGGACCCAACCCACACACGAATCGGTGTACACGGTCTCCATGTCAGCTACCATGGCTGGGGCATACCTAGCCAGAGAATTAAAGCGGAGACTATATTCCCGAGCACTCATGTTCCCATGCTTGAGATTCAAGAACTTATCGGCTCGGGCCCGTCGAACCTCTGGTGGTAAATAATGTCGGAGGAAGGCATCCACGAACTCTTGCAATTTTGAGGGAGGTGCGTTTGCCCCTCTCGAAGACATCCAAGTGTTGTACCAGTGAGAGGCTACATCCCGCAATCTATAGGAAGCCAATTCCACTGATTCAATATCAAAAGAATGCATTAGTCTCAATGTCCTCAGCATCTCATCTATAAAGCCCTGCGGGTCTTCATCTGACTTTGACACATAAAATTCTAGAGGATTCAGACTATTAAAATCACGGGCCCTTGTACTGACCGCTCTATCACCTTGGACCACGCCTTGTTTGGATAGCCTCGGTCATCTGCTGGCCCACGGTATCTCGTGGAGGTACTGGGGCTGGAGCTGAAGCCCCTTTATGCTCCTCTAGTAAAGGTACAGTAGGAGAGGTTCGAGATAGAACCTCATTATGAGTCTCACCCTCTTCTATCTCTGTTGATGGCTCCCGTTCAGTCCTCCTTCCGGCCACCATCTTGCCGCCTCGGTCGCTATGCCTTTCCTCTTCATAGGCATTACTAAAATCATAACACACGATTAGGAAGAAGGGAATCCAGCTAACATGGCTCTATCACACGATCTATGATTAGAAGGAAAGGTCAATAATTCCTAAATACCCGCAGCCCTCTGTTTAGAAGTGTGGCGCGCTTCACACCCACAAACAGGACTATACCGAACACGGCTCGTAGACACGCCCTAGTGCGAATTGCTCTGATACCACTTTTGTCACGACCCAACTAAGGGCCATGACGGGCACCCAGTACTAGCCTACCAAGCACCTCCGGTCTGACACTCTATAATCCCATCTAGGTGGGCCACACAGACAACACGTGAATAACATACTTAGTATAGTCATCAGCAATGATGCCTTAAGCATAAGTCAATAAGGCTACAAAATGTTATACAATAATAGGAACTGATAAAGATATGGAACACCTAGTTACATATATTTGTCTACGAGCCTCTAAATAGAATACACAAATCCATAAGGATGGGGCAGGACTCTGCCATACCTAAGTGTATGTACACAAACGAGTAGTACAAATAATTGCGGCTCCGAAAGAACTGGAGCGCTTCTGAGATTTCGCTGATGGAGCTCCTAAGGATCGGTGTCCGTCTGCACACTCGCTTTTACTCCGCGGGCATGAACGCACACACACACAACAAGATGGAACGTCAGTACGAATAATGTACTGAGTATGTAAGGCATAAATAACAACATAATAAGAAATATGGGACATAATATGAAAATAAAGAGATAACCTGTGCATCTGATTTCCTCGTAAGGTGGATATCATTCATGCTTAACCTTTTTGAAAACTTTTCTTCATATATAGATAATAGTACTGTGGAACGTGCAGCCCGATCCATAAATATATGCATTGCTGTGGAACGTGCAGAAATATGGGACACAATATGAAAATAAAGAGATAACTTGTGCATCTGATTTCCTCGTAAGGTGGATATTATGCATGCTTAACCTTTTTGAAAACATTTCTTCATATATACATACGTGCAGCCCGATCCATAAATATATGCATTGCTACGGAACGTGCAGCCCGATATATATATATATTATATAATATAATATTGCTGTGGAACGTGCGCCCGATCCATTTATCCATATATCCCGCGTCCGGGACGTTATCCAACTGATCCGGTGGTTATGCGTATATAACGCCTCACCTTTCCCTATACCCCATATATACATATAAATATATATATCATATACATCTATAACATAAGTAGCATGCATGAAAGCCCAAGTAAAAGTTACCACTTCATCGGAGTGGCGTAAGGTCGGTAACCCCCGATTTATATTATGGAACAATCATCATCGCTTCACCTCACCCTGAAGGAACAATGATTATAAGGTGAGATCAACAACAATGAGTAAAATCAAGAAAATCGTGAAATAAGCTCAATAATCTCATCATAGCATTAAAATCATAAACTTTGAAACTTCTAGAAACAGAGTCATCATCATTATCATTATCATTATCATCATGAAAACATAATCATCTTTAACGTCATAAGAAACTTTAAGAATCATGAATCTCTAGATTGTGGGAATAGGAACATCATGGAAAACATGCATGAGTTCACAAGAAAGGAGTCACTATTGTCATCATGGTTATTGTAGAAAACATCTTATCTTTAACATTATAAAAACCTTGAGAACTAGGAACCATTAGTCAGTTCCGAACATTAATGTTATGGAAAACATGTATGGAATGATAACATAGGAATCATGCCTTTAGAAAGAAAGGGACTAGCCTTACATACCTTTCGGTCTCCTTAGCCACTCAACGCTTATCCTTCCAAGATCATACATCTACATATAAACCATTCATACTATTGTAAGGCTCAATGTCATATTCCCATCTTAAGTATTCACTTTAATTCCGTTCAGAATCTGCCAAAATTCGAACAGCATCTCCCCTGTTTATGTGCCTAGCCCGAAATCACAATCCAATAACCAACAACAAAAACAACAATACCAACATCAACAATGACATTATCAACACCAATATGCTCTATAAAACATCCCACACGATGTTTTCCAAATTTCTCAACTAACCAACTTGTTATACGACTGTTTAATAACTTTATCTCCGTAAATAAACCGAAATGAATATTACAAGGAACGATTCATACCTTACTCCCGCTAGTACCGCAATATCTTAACTTTCTACCTTGAATTAGAGCCAAGACTCACCAATATATGATTTTATAATCGCAACTATACGCTGTCCAGGCTAAAATTCGGGGACTATACTCGATTTGCGTTAAAATTTGATGTGCGGAAGTTGAGAGAGGTTTCTAGAATATTTGGGAACTTTAGAGGGGTGTTTGGTCTGAAAATAAGGGGGTAAACCCCCTTTTATACTTGGCTAGAGTCGGTTAGCATCAAATTAGAAATTGCTCAGCGCGATCGCGCCACCTTCTGGCGTGTTCGCGCAGGGTTAATTCCCTTCTCTGACAGCCCATCTTAAAATGCTCATAATGCTTGATTTCTTTGTCGGATTGATGCGTGGCTTGTTGCGTTGGAAACTAGACTTCCTGAACTTCATCTTATGCTTTTGCTTTGCCTCAAAACTTCTCATTTACTAAAAGATATTCTCTCTCCAAATCGAACTAAAATTGTCCTTCATATTTTCTCCAAAGTTCCTATAAACTTAGTTTCCTTAATTCACCTGCTCTCCAATCCTCCCATTGCTCATTATATGAACTAAAACCTGCATAACCACAAGATAAGTGCATACAATCGTATATATATCCTTGAAGGAAACTCCAGAGTCCCTACTTAAAATAACCAACACTTATAAATTCCAACGTACAGAACTACGGGGTGTAACAGGTCTGAATACACGGTTCATCAATGTGACGCCCAAAATCTATAGGGCCGCGATCGGCACCCGGTGCCTACCTGGACTAGGCAAACCAACATTTAAACTTACATTTAGCTAAGAACGCGGATAGGCCTAAAGTGGCCACCTGCACTCAGAAAAATCCCAACACAGGTATATACATATAATCTCTGCGGTCTGGTCTCCTCCTCAAGAAACAAAACGTAATTGTCGCGGCCCGGCCGACTCATGGAATATATACAAAACTGCTCAAACCATTATACGAACCGAAACGGCTCTTATAAGTAACTATGCATCAAAGGATGGGCCACAGGGGGGGAGGATGTTATAGCCCGTATTTTGTGTGTTCGAATATTACGGGTCGATGGTGAGAAGTTAACGATAAGACTATGACCTAAAGTAATTTTAATGTACAAGTTGCTAGGAATATTAATTATGAACATTGGTGTTATGGAAATATTAAGAAAGGCTAAGGGCAAGGAGAGAAATTCGCAGAATGGGCCGTGGAAACAATGTGGAAGGTTAGGGACAAAATGGTAATATTTAGGAAAGTCAAGGGGCAAAATTATCATTTCACGAGTAATCAAGAAATGTCTTGAAAAAGGGCCATGTGGCCGAAAAAAAAGGGGGAAAAGAAACAAAGAAAGGAATTAGTCATCTTTTGGGGAATTTGGAGAAAATTCAAGAAAAGAAAAGAAAAGTCAAGAAAAAGAAGAAAAATCTAGAGAGAGGGGCATGTGCCCCTCACATGCGCAATATGTATATATATATTGTCACGACCGACTTGAGGGCCGCGGCGGCACCCGTGCTATCCCACCCGGCACCCTTCGACATACTTATACATCACACACATACTAGGTGAGCCACATAATCATATCATACTTTTCATTCATCATTATTCTACTCATATTGGGCCATAACATATCCATATCATCAATAACATCTATGCCCATATAATTGTACCTGCGCCGACAAGGCGATCAAAATAACATCCCAAAATATAGGCCGACAAGGCCGAACATGTCTAACCATATACACAATGTCTACGAGCCTCTAAGAAGGGTACATCATTTCATAACGTATGGGCGGGACAGGACCCCGCCGTGCCCATGAATATATACACAAAAGAATCTATATATATACCAAAAAAGTCACGATGCCTCCGAATGAAATGGAGCTCGCTTGGCGTAGTCCCCGAGATAGTACGCCTATGGATCATCGTGTCTCCTCGGCCACCCGCGGCATGACGCGGCGTCCAAAACAAAGGACGTCGGTACGAAGAATGTACCGAGTATGTAAAGCATGATCAATATCAATATGGGAGCATAAAGGATAACATCCGAACTAATACAAATTTCGAAATAATAGCATCATCATCATGGCACTTACCTGCTTTCCATAGGGACGCTCAATTTCTATTTCACCCTCGTGTGCATACATTTGTATTCTTGCTCATTTACCTTTCTGTATCTACTTTCATGTTCGTATTCATGTTTCCTTTCATACTCAGGCTCATATCATATACATTGCGTATTTATAGCCCTTACTTGGCACTCACATAATCTTAACATAGTCGTACTCATAAAGATGTAATATACATAGCATAATCGTACTCATATAGATGTCATACATATAGTATTTATATAGCCTACCCGACCACGAAGGTTCGAGGTTTTACGTACCTACGGCCCTACCAAGGCTCGGTGCCGGCCCTACCAAGGCTCGGGGTTGTTATTCGTACCAACCGGGCCGGGCGCACGCGCGTCGTTATAAGGATATACGTGTTCACTATATTCTACCGCCTATAAAATCGGGGTTAATAATTCCTAATACTACTATAGATATACATTTATCATATTCCCCCCACC
>NW_026716467.1:0-17552 GCF_029784015.1 Lycium ferocissimum
TGACGGTACATTGACAGTCTATTCATATAATATTTATACATTGTTAGATCTGGGATCCAACTTTTCGTATGCCACTCCATTTGTTGTGGAGAAATTTGGTATAGTACTTGAGTCGTTAAGTGAGCCAGTTATTGCTAGTGGAGTCGATCAAGGTTGTACAGTGGTAGTTTGTAGTCGTCACACCTTAGCAGATCTTATAGAGTTAGAGATAGTCGATTTTGATGTTATTATGGGTATGGATTAGTTAGCGTCTTGTTATGCTAATGCTGAATGTTGGACAAAGATTGTTAGATTTCATTTTCCAGGGGAACCAGTTCTAGAATGGAAAGGTAATGCAGCTACGCCAAGAGGTGGTTTATTTCCTGTTTCAAGGCGAATAAGATGATTATGAAGGATTGTATCTATCATATTGTTTGGGTTAGAGATGCAGAGGTAGGGACGCCAACTCTTCTACTGTTCCAGTGGTTAATGAGTTCCGAAATGTGTTCCTAGATGAGCTTCCAAGTATTCTGCCAGAGCGGGAGATTGACTTTGCTACAAATGTACTACCAGACACTCAGCCGATATTGAATCCTCTTTATAAAATGGCTTCTGCCTAGCTAAAAGAGTTGAAGGAGCAGTTGAGATATTTTCTCGAGAGAGGTCCCAGTACCTCACCGTGGGGTGCACCAGTATTTTTTGTGAGAAAGAAAGATGGCTCGCTGAGAATGTGTATTTATTATCGGTAGCTAAATAAGGTGATGATAAAGAACAAGTATCTGCTCCTGAGGATCAATAATTTTTTTGATCAGGTGCAGGGTGCCTAATGTTTCTCGAAGATTGATTTGAGATCTGGCTATCATCAAGTTAGAGTCTGAGAAAAATACATTCCAAAGACAGCTTTCAGGACCAGATGGTCACTTAGAATTTCTTGTGATGTCTTTCGAATTGGCTAATGCTCTAGTGGTATTCATAGACTTAATAAATAGTGTATTCAGACCATTCTTGGATCTGCTCGTGATTGTGTTTATTGATGATATTCTAGTGTATTCACATTCAGAGACAGAGCATACAGATCATCTGAGAGCAGTACTTCGGGTACTACAAGATAGCAAATTACATGTGAAGTTCTCTAAATGTCACACCCCAACCTTCGTCAGCGCGTGACGGGCACCCGACTCTCATCAGAGTGGAGCGAACCCTTAAACGTCGACTCAAAATTTTTTTCTTTTAAAACGGGAATTGAAAATTTTAAATGAAATACCAAAATCGACACGTGGCTCAAGGCACCTCAAAACATGATATATACATACATACGACATAAAACAAGGCGAGCCAAAAGGCCTCTGCCCTTTCTGTACAACAAAATAGTGGCCGACAAGGCCAAACAGTAACCACAACTCCCACGCTGTTCGCAGACTTCTAAAGAGTATGACCTGCAAATATATACACAGAATTCTACCAAAACAGGAACAGTCTCCGGAGCAAATGGAGCTGTCTGACTCCCAGTGCTGATTCCCCTAACTAGCTGGATCGCCAAATCGCGCCTCCGGACCTGCGGGCATGAAACGCAGCCCCCGAAGAAAGGGGGTCAGTACGGAATATGTACTGAATATGTAAAGCGAAAATAAATAGATAATAACCACCGCGCAATTTAAGAGGGAAGAAATCACATACAACCCAATACCTGCAACCTTCGCTTAAGAGAAGACATAAGTAGATGTACAGAGTCGCAAACAAGCCTTAAGTAAATAATCGCAATCCAACTAACAAATCCAGAATAAGTAATGTAATCTAGAACATTTCTCTAAAGAAGTAATACAAAGACATCACACGCGCCGCTTCCGGCAAAATAATAATAACAATAACAATAATAGCCCCTTCGGGCAGCCGCTTCCGGCTCGATATCAATAATGGCCCCTTCGGGCATTGCCGCTTCCGGCATAATAATGAAGATAGCCCCTTCGGGCATTGCCGCTTCCGGCATAATAATAGAGATAGCCCCTTCGGGCATTGCCGCTTCCGGCATAATAATAGAGATAGCCCCTTCGGGCATTGCCGCTTCCGGCATAATAATAAAGATAGCCCCTTCGGGCATTGCCGCTTCCGGCATAATAATAAAGATGGCCCCTTCGGGCATAATAGTAATAATAAAATTTCACACCCCCTTCGGAGTGGTTTTAAAAATCAGTTTTAATAAAATACCGCACTCCCTTCGGGTGGTTTTTGAAAGTTTAAATAATAAAATATCACACCCCTTCGGAGTGGTTTGAAAATTAATTTTAAAAAAATCGTTCAATAGTTAGGACAATAGCCCAAAAATTTCCCTTCAATTGTGGTACAAAATAAATCAAGTAAAACGATAGGCGGGAATCCGGGAATAGTGGGCCCGCCCCGGGCCAATGGAGGTGGCGTACGGGACATGCCTAGCGAACCTCATAATATCATTAATAATTGGTTTGGGAGTAGTCGGATTGGATTCGACAAGTTTTAGACATTTACGGCCAAACTAGTCAATTGTGACCTATTTGGTTCAATTCCATTGAATGAAAACGCTCCAACTTTGCGTGAATCCCGGGAGATAGGATTGACCCAAAGGGTCGAAACCGAAGCCAAGCCACACCTAGATCATGCCATGAAAAGGAAATAGAAGGCTTTACATACCTTATTCGCGTCTTACGCTCGTCCGAGCTCCACTCCCGTTTCGTCCGTAACCGCAAATGGTCACCTTTACCAAGCTTACTATTTATGAGAGTTAGCATTTCAATCTTGGTTTCTATTTGGCTACCGAAATTTCGTGCAAAGACTTCCCCTATAAATACGACACACCCCGAGATTCAACTCCGGCTCAAAACAACCAACAACAACCCAACAACAACATCAATAATATTAACAATCACAACATAACACAACTAATCAACTTTCCGACCTAATGCAATAGTTTCAATTCCAACTTCACACTTCCAATTTCAAAGTCAACGTTCTCATATTTATTTACTAATTCAAGACCATTCAAATACATTTCAACACATTCCTCAAAATATACAAGTTTTCCATAAAACCATAATTCATCCCAACTTTCCACAATTGCATCAAAATTACAAAATTGCATTGACATCTTCCGAATTCATTCACAACAACATAAATTCACACCTTAGACCATTACTTCCACAATTATATAAAAACCACATAAAGTCATATAATTTCCCATAACGACATACATGCCAACTTCAACACCAACTCGAGTCGCTAAGCCTCTATTTACGTTACAAAGGTCACAACAACACAATTAACGAACTAAATAAAATCAACTTCACTCTTTTTCCTACCACTTGGCTCACGGCCAAACACACCCTTCCCACACACACACGCCATGCATCCACACGTCACACTTCCATAATCCCCATTCAATTTTAATCATCATAACATATAAATTCATTCCATAACACAAAACATAAGAATCTTACCTTTTTCTTAAAATTTCAACTTTCCGCAAACGGAGTTCTTCCTCCAACCCAATTATACTACGCCGAAGAGCACCTCAAACTTGTTAAGAATTCACAAAGGACAAGATTTTTGGATCAAGGATGGAGGCTCCAAAATTTTTTTCTTCTTTCTTTCTCCTTTTTTTTCTCTCTATGGCCGAAGGCCTTTCTTTCTTTTTTTCTTGATTTTTCTTTCAACTTCTTGAAGTTTCATGCACCTTGACTTGCTTATATAATTTTAGCACATGGATAATTAATTAAATTCCCATGGGCTTGGCCATGGGTTGGACGGCCACACCCTCCAAATTGGGCCTTTATTTCTCTTTTTTTTTTTCTTTGAGCCCAATTGGTTATAAGCCTCGTTTTGTAATTCCCGAAACTAATTTCCAAAATTCCAAACTTGCCCTTGGCCTTCCACCGTACTTCCACACCAATATTTTTCATGAGCAACACACACATACATTAATTCAAATCAACACTTGACCTTATTCCTTATAAATCAAGGTTATTTCCAAATTTTCAAATACGCAAAAATGCCGGATGTAACACTAAATGTGAGTTATGGTTGAACTCTATGGCATTCCTAGGCCACATTGAATCGGACGAGGGCATTAGAGTTGATACTCAAAAGATAGAGGCCATGAAGACTTGTCCTAGATCCACGACTCCGATGGAGGTTCATAGTTTACTAGGATTATTAGTAGGGTATTACAGAAGATTCGTTGGGGGGTTTCTCTTCTCTTTCAGCTGCATTGACGCAGCTGACACAGAAAGCAGCTAAGTTCCAGTGGACAGGCGCTTATGAACGGAGTTTCCAAGAGTTGAAAGTGTCACACCCCAATCCTGATAGGGCATGACGGGCACCCGACTCTCATCAGAGTCGAGCGAACCCTCAGACATTCGCTCTATCAAAACCTATCATTTCAGAAACTTTTAAGAACGTAAAACTTTTCCAAAATGAAATCATCTAAAATACATACTCTTTTAAAGTACACAAATGACTCAACTGACATCATTCTGTCGACATCTCGACAAACATACCACAAGACACTGTCTGCAAAGTCTTTAACATATACAAAATACCATAACATAAGTATTGTGACTCGGCAACACTCTGAACTGAGATGGAGCTCACCAATCCAGCTGATAGCCTGAAAACATCCTATAGCTAACATCTTCTACCCATCTGTATACACCTGCGTGGCATGAAACGCAGCCCCCAAAGAAAGGGGGTCAGTACGAATGGTGTACTGAGTATGTAAGGCATGAATAACATCATAGTAAGAAGTATAGAACATAACAGGGGATAAAGATGACCCGTACATTTGATTGCCTCTTAGGCGGATACCATACATACAACTTTAACCTTTTTTAAATCAATATGTACACAAAATCGGGAAGACATCCGAAACATTTTAACGAATGTGCAAAGATAAATTAAAACATCACCATATAGGCTGCAACGTCGTCACCCCCGTCAACTGTGCCATATGTATATACATCACAACAAAGGCCACAGCACACCCCCTGTCAACTGTGCCATATAGACATCACAACAAGGCCACAGCGTCACCCCCTGTCAACTGTGCCATATATATACATAACAAAGGTCACATACCCCCTCACAATCGTGCCTTATATATAAATGACAAAGGTCACGTCATCCCCCGTCAATCGTGCCTTATATATATAAATAAACAAGGGCGCCGTCACCCCCCGTCAACCGTGCCTTATATATAAATAACAAAGGTCACAAATATCACCCCCGTCAATCGTGCCTTATATATAAATAACAAAGGTCACAAATATTATCCCCCGTCAATCGTGCCTTATATATAAATAACAAAGGTCACAGCGTCACCCCCTGTCAACTGTGCCTTATATATACATAACAAAGAATGAAAATGAGTGCAGTGCATAATCAAAATGAAATAATAGAGCTCTCTGTAATGTCACAAAATAGCCATATACATACACTATACTCATTCATGCATAGGAGTTCAAATAAAGATTATCGCTCTATCCCACCTTGAAGGCATAATTTATAAGGTGAGATCAACAACAATGAAATAAATCGAGAAAATCATGAAATGGCTTAACATTTCCATATCATCGTTGAAACCATACGTGAGACTTTTAAGCATAAAATCATCCTCATAAAAACGTTCTCATTTTTTAACATCATAAAAAGCTTTAAGAGTCATAAACTTCTAGCTTTTGAAATCAAGAGGGTATGGAAACACTTATGGACTCATACCATAGGAATCATGCCTTTTGAAAGGAAGGGACGAGCCTTAACATACCTGGAAGCTCGCTTCTCGACTTTCCAACCTACCTTCTGTCTTGAAATCTACATATAAAACCATTCATTCTATTATTAGGCTCGTTGTCATATACTTATCCTAAGCCTCCAAATAAATCTTTTCTGTACCGCCAAATTTCGCAACACCTCCTCTATTTATATGCCTAGCCCAAAATCTCAATTCAGCAACCAACAACAACAACAATAATACCAACATCAACAATAATATTATCAACACCAAAATATTCCATAAACATCCCACACAATGTTTTATCCAATTGCTCGACCCATAAATTCATTATACGCTCATTTAGTAACTTTTCCTCCGTAGATAAGCTTAAATCAATACTAATAAGGAAACATTCATACCTTTCACCCGCTAGAATTGCAATATCTTCGATTATCACCTTGAATCCAAGCCAAGTTTCACCGCAATACGATAGTATAATCGCAACTACGCGCTGTCCAACCTTAAATCCGGAGATTATACTTAATTTGCGTTAAAATCTAGTGGATAGAAGTCAGAGAATTTTCTAGAAGGTTTGGGAAATATTTGGAGGATTCTTGGCTGAAAAATGAGATTTTGGATCAGATTTGGTCCTTAAATAGTGGGTCAAATTCGGGTCGGGTCACTCTAAAGAACCACCGGCCGATTCTATCGTAGCAAGCTCGATATCGTAACAAAGATTGTGTGAGTTAACCGTAGCACGCGTTTTTGCTTTGTCAGCCGAACTTGTAATGTCCATAATTCTCTACTACGATGTCCTATCGACGAGCGGTTTATTGTCTTGGAAACTAGACTCGACGAACTTCATTTTAGGCTTTTACCTTGCTTAAAAACTCCTCATCTACTAAAAGATATTCTTTCTCCAATTTGAGCCAAAATTACCCCTCATATTCTCTTCCAAGTTCCAAAAAATTTAATTTCCTTAATTCACTTGCCCTTCAATCCTTCCATAGCTTACAATATGCACTTAAACCCTTGTAACCATAAGTTAAACACATATAAGCTCACATACCTCCTGAAAGGTAGCTCGAATCTCAACATACGAAACTACGGGGTGTAACAGAAAGACAGATTGACATAAGCTCCAGTCCTGACACTTCTAGAGGGATTAGAGGGCTATGCAGTTTATTGTGATGCTTCAGGCATCAGGTTGGGTTGTGTTTTGATACAGCACGGTAAGGTAATTTCTTATGCGTCGAGACAGCTAAGGAAGCACGACGAGAATTATCCAACCCATGACCTAGAGTTGGCAGCAGTGGTGCACGCTATTAAGGTTTGAAGGCACTATTTATATGGCTTTCTTGTTGATATTTAAACGTACCACAAGAGCCTCCAGTAAATTTTCAAATAGACGGAATTGAACTTGCGGCAAAGATGATGGTTAGAGTTATTGAAGGACTATGATGTTGATATTCTGTACCATCCAGGGAAGGTTAATGTTGTAGCTGATGCCCTCAGTTGTAGATCTACGGGTAGCTTATCATACTTGCGGGCCGAGAAAAGAAGGTTAGTCTGAGAGCTACATCAGCTAGCTCGTCTGGGAGTCCGATTATTGGACACAAGTGATACCGGAGTTACTATTTAGGACAAATCGACATCATCCTTAGTAGCAGATGTAAAGGAGTGACAGTACGAGGATCCTATGTTATTACAGCTTAGGGACAAGGTTCAGCAAAAAGAGAAGACAGCCTTTGAGATAACAGAGGATGGGGTCTTGAGATATCAGGGTAGATTGCATGAAAGTTTGGTTTTTAAAGAGTTTATTCTTTAACGATTCTAAAACTACAAGCGCCCATAACTTTCATAGAAAAGCTCGGATTGCTTTGAGGTTTTCGTAGAAGGTTGTATCATGTAGGATGAGTATGTTTTCCATAGGCGGGCCCAGCTCGGGTCTACACTCGTCCGTGGGTCCCGCGACGTTCCTTTATGTAATTTCGACAACTTTTGAAAGAAAATGTTGTAATTATTATTCCGATTTCAACTATGACTATTTTACTTATCTTTTGGATTTATGACAATGATTTTATGCATATGATTCCTCACGACCGCTCGTGCATTCGTTATATCTTTCGTCGAGTCCCGGCCGGTTACATTGTCGTGCGCATTATGATATACTCCGGTGTTATGCTGTGTTTACGGTTCACCGAGCTCCTCGCTCGAGGGCCGGGTTTCGCTTATATTGGGCGTTATGCTGTGGTTGGCGTTATGCTGTGTTGTGATATGTGACGGGGATTCGGAGATTTGAAACTTTCCGGTGTTATCTTGTGTTATGGCGCCATCGACGGGCGGGCGACCATATTTTCTGTGCGCTATGCATGATTTGTATTTTGAAAGTAAACATTTTGATATTTTTGGATATGTACTTACTTTTCATACTTCTGTTTCGATTATTACTCAGATTTGTTACTGTACCTTTCCCGCTTTTGCATACTCGGTACATATTTAAACCGACCCCCTTTCTTCGGGGGCTGCGTTTCATGCCCGCAGGTACAGACGCACAGTTTGGTGATCCACCTGTTTAGGACACCCTCTCCTGCTGTTTGGAGTGCTCCGCTTATTCCGGAGCCATATTTTGGTATATATTCGTCATTGCATTTGTATATATTTGTTCAGGGGTACGGTGGGGCCCTGTCCCATCTTATGATTCCGTTTGTCTGTTTAGGTCCGTGGACATGTATGTGGGTTATGCCCATTCGTACGATTGTGTTTGTATGATATATGTTCTGGGCGATCCCATTCGCCGTGGCAGCCTCGTCGGCTTACATTTGTATATGTTTTGGGCCGATGCTCCATTTGATAGCCTTTCCAGCTTTGATATATATTCGGTTGTGTTTGAGATTTGTTTGAGACAGTTTGATATAATCTGAGACCGCGTTTGATATTTATGTCCGTATAAGCCATCTATTTGCGACTCGGATTTATGAATATGTTTGGGTGCCCAGTTCGGGCACTAGTCACGGCCTACGGGGTTGGGTCGTGACAGTGCCCATCACGCCCTATCAGGTTAGGGTGTGACAAATTGGTATCAGAGCAGTTCGTCCTAGGGGTTGTCTGCAAAGTCCTGTCCAGTAGAGTCCTGTTTATGGTGTGAAGCGCGCCACATTTATAAACGAGAGGCTACGGGCATCTAGGGTGGTTACTCTTCTTTCGCATCTTAGATCGTGCCATAGAGCCAAGTCATAGGAAATGAGATTCCTTACCCGACTTTTGATTGCGACGGAGAAGAATGACATCGGCGAGGAAGAAAGTGATTGATGATATTGGAAGTTACCAAGCACGCAGGTAAGCAAAGGTATGAAAAGTATATGTCGAATAAGGTATTGAAGTACGATCGAAATGTAAAGTTGAAAGCTAAAAAGGAAAGTAAACGGGAAAGTGCAACGGTGCGAGTTCGAGTTGGGCATACGAGGTATGTTCGTCATTTTAAATCTTCTTGTTGATATTGGGAGCCCCGTGTGGCGTGATATGATATGATACATATATATATATATATGTTGGCCCTGCGAGGCATTGTTGGTATTTCCTGCGTGCAGGTTTTGGGATAGTAATAATTATAGAGGAAACTCTGCCGAAATTTTTCCAGAAATAAAAGGAGAATGAGATATAGGTTGTAATACGATTTGAAAGGTCGTGCCAATAGTAATGGTGAGATCTGGCTAGGCTACGAGTACGGCCGACATCGAGAAAGAAGTTAATTACTAAATTAAGGATAAGAATAATTAGAAGGTCGATACCGATATGATAAAAGAATTTGGAAAGGGTTTGTAATCCTAAGAGATGATTCAGAAAAGAATTGGTAAATCTTGATGGAGTATTATTTAAGATACCGGCTGAATTGATAAACGGGGATGAATTATGACGAGCCTATAGTTAAAAGAGGTAATAGCGTGATTAAGACAAGAGTACAGAGGAAAAGAATTGTGGTGGATGTGAATGTATGGATAAGGCAGCTTGCGAGATATTAAGGATAAAGTGGAACAGGAAGGGTGAAAGGTTAAGAAGTGCTATATTATAGGATTGATTACGAATAGGATATAATGTGAATATAATGGAGATTGTTATGAAAATAAGTAAGGCCGGGTGAGAAGGTGGCCAAAGCTATGATGTGATCTATGTAGCTAGAATATAAAGGCAAGTATGACGCAGAGAAGTGAGCTATAGGACGAACAAGGAAGGCTTATCAAGTTCTGTAGGGGAAGTTCGGAATAAGGGTTATATAATAACGGATATGATAGCGAGTGTAAGAAAAGAAAGGGTAATTGGAAGAAGGAAATAAGAAGAAAGCGAGGTGACAGGGTAGTGATAGATCACGACACGTGTAGCCAAGGATACGAGTACTATAAGTGACGGGCTTGTGAAAGACTCGGTTATAGAAAGGATGAGGAACGAGGTAAAATGAGAGAGCGGAAATCCAAAGGCCGATAACCAAGTATTTATAAGTAACGGCGATCAAGGTGTGTCCATCATCATTGGGAATCTGGAAGTCTAGGACGGAAAGTAGTCGTATCCATAGGTGAAACATGAATACCGAGGATTGAAAGAGGGCTAAAATAGTAATTGTGTTATGAGAGCGTTTTAAAATCTGTTAAGACGTCAATGTATTCCAGATTATGTCATGAAGGTCATGTGGTGAGGTGGACGCGATCATACTAGTGTTAAAGCATCGTATCTCATCGGAGTTCCAAGGTTAAGCGTGCTGGAGTGAGAGCAATTTTAGGATGGGTGACCCCCTGGGAAGTTTTCTGAAAGGTCTGACAAATTCAGACGTAAGAAGCAAATGAGAAGCTAGAGTAATCTAAGGAAAATTTGAGTCTGCGGAGTGGGCAGAAACCTTAAGAGGTCGCGTAGAACGGGGAGGATTAGACCGGTAAAGAGAAAGAAAGTGCATCACAGCTCTAGAATTAGGAAGAGTTGGAATAGCGTTTGGAGATATTTGTAAGCAAGATAGTAGAAATTATACATGTATATAGGTATGCTCGAGATATCCCGTACACGGCTATGCCAGCGGATATGTGTATCCCGGCAACCAACGTGGCGGTATTTGGAAGGCACTAATCGGACAGGGTAACGAAGTTCAAGTGAGAAACAATATATATAGATGGCACAAATGTTACAAGGCAAGCGATGTTGTTTTCACCACAAAGTTAAGCTTGGAAAGTTCTAATACAATGATAGTTGGAAAAGAAAGAAAGTGGGTAGGTGGAAGACAAGAGAATCAAAATGTCGGAATAAGAGTGCCGTCTAATTGAAACTGGAAATGCGGACATAGGGCAAAGTATAATTGGGTAATAGTATAAGCACACCCCTTAAGGGGGGAAGCGAGTGCGAGAGATGCAAGTGTAAGATGAAGACAAACGACACTACAATATCTTGGATACGGATGCTTGGACTACAGGTAATATTCTTTGCCGAGGCAAGTTAGTAAGATCCAAAAGCCAGAAAGAGGGGTTGAAGCTAAGATGGTACTTGAGATAGTCTTTGGGGATTAATTGTAGAGATCTTGAATGATATGATATGGGAAAGTGGACGCTTAAAAAGGGGAGAATACGACAAGAGAAGATAATGAGTAACTTGCGGAGACATTGTGAAAGATAATACTGCTATGCGGGATTAGAAGCTAAGATGTAGGCAATAGAGTTGTTCGCTAACGATAGAGAGCCCCCTATAGTAGGAAGTGAGGAAAGGAAGGGAAAGGAGTATGACAAGATAGGCTACCAGCAAATGTAAGTACCGGGGGGGGGGGGGGGAGATGTGAAGTAGCATGAACCAAGAGAAGGAAAGGCCGTGACTAAGATTGAACATACCTTATACAAGTTATACAAGAATAGTGATGCCACCGGCAAGTATTGGTATGATAAGAATGAGACTAAGTAAGTACTTGATAAGAAGAGTAAGGACTTAGCAACGACAACGCGCTTGTGATATTTTGGGTACATTACGTAAAAATGTAACGATAGTTTAAGCCAATTACTAAAATAGAATTAGTGCTGAGGACAAACAGGACATGGCTATGGGTGGACCAAAGATCTACCATGACACCGGTTGTAAGATAAGAGGGGCGAAGACAAAGCGAAACCTAAGAATCAGTGAAGCCACGCTAGGGTATCTCTTGGGCTAATTTGAGCGCCTTTGTATATTCGCGTAAAGATTGAAACAACATATGTGACAGGAAAGTTGAGAGCAAGATTTGAGTGAAGAGACGATGGAAAGGTTTGAATTAAAGATAAAGAGATGACACGGGATAATGTGCCTAGGATGTTATAAGTTGAGTAAAGGGGATTGTAAGATGATTTAGACAAGATGGTCAAAACTAGCTGATCGCTAAGAGAGTGAATTTGTGCGTCAGATTCTTTCAGATTTATATCAACTGACGATAAGTAAAGTAGGGAACGACTAGCGACCCGGAGATGACAGAAAGCATATGAACGACAATCGACGTCGACACTTAGAATTCCGGATTGGCGAGTGGGTATGCTTGAAGATGCTACCCATGAAAGATGTAATGAGATCCGACAAGAAGAAGAAGTTTAACCCGGGATGTATTGGACCTTATTATATTATTCATAAGGTAAAAGGAGATGAAAAAGAAATATGATTGGTAGATCAGAGTACATGCTAGGGTAATAAAGGAAACACCTCCGAGATCCTTATAAGACCCTATGAGACTAGCTGAACATTCGAGGACGAATGTTCTAAAGGGGGGAAGGATGTTATATCCCGTATTTTGTACGTTGGAATATTTTTAAGTTGGTTCCGACGAGTTATGGACAAGGCTATTTTTTTCCGACCTTGCCTTATGGCATAAGTTGCTTATGAATTTATTGGCATGGAATATTAAGGAAAATTTGGGGTTAAAAGTTAATTTAGGAAAGTTGGCATTTCATGAAATAATGGCCAAGTTGGCCGTGTGGTGTGAGTGGGGCACCACCCATGGCTTGGCTAATTTTAATTCATCCAAGCCATGTGTGGGCCATGGGACACATGGATGACTTACATATGAGCATATTAGATGACTTATTAATCACATTCTTCATACTTTCAAACCTTAGAAAATTCAAGAAACTTGGAGAAAAATAAAGAGAGGCCATTCGGCCATGGAACCGAGAATTTGAGCCCTCAAATCTTGATTAAAAAAAAAATTATTTTCTTCTAGCAGTTCCAACCAATTGGAATGTCCTTATTAACGTGCTTAAAAATTGACAATCATGTTGTTGCATCATAATTTAAACTCACGTTGACAGTATTATATTTCATATTTTTGTACGTCGGATTATTCACAAGCTGAGGTGGGGCCCACACATTGAGATTTTTTTTGGGACATGCGACAATTTATATGAATCACATATGTGAAGTTAAACATAACTCAAAAAGGACCCTTGAGCCAAATCAAAGTGGAAGTCCTCCAAGCAAATATTATTAAGTAACGTTTTCGAGTGATCTGACTTCGAGGGGCAGAAACGATATTATAAGTTTTGAATTTGGAAAAATACCAAAGATAGAAGTTGTAGATAATTGAATTAGCTTTCCAACCATAGGTCGTGACCCTACAGGTGACGTCGGATAAGTAGATATGGACATTTTAAGGCCGAAAGGTCAGTGGGCTAGGCCCAAACCGGGCCCAATCGGGTTAGGCCCATGACCCATGCCTATTTAAGTGAAATTTCAGCCCTTTCCTCTCATTTTTCAGACCAAGAACACAAGAAAATTCTGGAAAGAGAGAGAGAAGAGCCTTGGAGAGAAGAAAAACCAATTTTGATCAAAATCGAGCCCCGAATTCGAAGCCCATGAAGAGAGAGAAAAGTGTTGTCTGTTGCGTTGTCTTCAATTTGAGCTAAAAATCAACCAAGGAGAAGAGTGATAACGTGGGGGCTGCATACTTAAGGTATGAATACGGTTCCTTTTCATTGTTAACGAGTTTATTTAGAATTTTAACGGATTAGCACGGAGGGAATAGTCTGATAAATTCGTTTGTTGGTGTTGTGAATTGTGGAAGGAGATTTGAAGAGAGTTTTGGATAAAAATAAATGTAATTACCTTGTAAAATGTGAAGGCTGTTGTTATTGATGTTGTTCATATGAATTTCGACTCCTTTACGGAAATAAAATTATTAAATAGTTATATCGCAAAATTTGGTTGGTTGAGAAATTTAGAAAATAGTGTGCGGGCTGTTTTATGGAATACGTCGGTATTGGAAATGATGTTAATACTATTGGTATTGTTGTTGGTGTTGTTGGTTACTGAATTGAGAATTCGGGCTAGGCATATAAACAGGGGAAATGCTGCCCAAATTTCTGTAGACAATGCTAACTTAGGATTGAATTCCTAAGTGCCTATGGCTAATGTTTGGTATTTATTGACGTATTGTAGATCTTGGGGAGCCCGAGACTCTAGTTTGGATTAGCTTAGGAAGCGGACGAGGTATGTAAAGCTTAACCTTTCTTTCTTTTGGCATGTCTTAGTGGAAGTAAGCTATGACACGATCCTCGGGGTAACTCTATTCCTATGATCCAGGTATGTTACGATTCTTATCCGTCTCTTAATGTTAGCATTCTTAACGTGGTAGAACTATGGTTTTCATGTCTTTGTATGATTGAATCCAAATGTGGTACAAAGAGTTTTGCTCCAAAAGGATTTTTATGTTGAAAATGTCCCTAACTTTCATAGACAAAACCGGATTGCTTTGATATGCTCGTAAATGATTCTATAACGAATAATGACTTTAACTTTCATGGGCGGGCCCGGATTGGTTTGACGCATATCCGTGGTCCCCGAGATTTCCCTTGTATAGTCCTAACGGCTTGTCTTTGAAGAACCTAATATGATTACCGTTTCAATTCTCGAGTGTCAACCACTTACTTATCCATTGAGTCTTTAATGATGATTTATGTGCATATGATTTCTCACTACTCTGCTCGTGCATGCCTCAATGTATCTTTCACTGAGTCCCGGGCCGAGTATGTATTCGTGCACAGTTTCACTGCATTATTCACCGAGTCCCTCACTACAGGGCCAGGTACGGTATATATATACATGATGATATGATGATGTGATGACATGATGATGTGATGATATGGGGATGGCGGCCAGGATGACATATGATGATTCTATTCACCGAGTCCCTCACTAGAGGGCCGGGTATGGTGTATATATATATATATATATATATATGATGGTATAATGACATGATGACATGATGATATGATGATTTTATTTACCGAGTCCCTCACTAGAGGGCCGGGACACGTTATGTATACGCATATGTACTACATGATTTTGACACGCATGATATATGATTTAAAGGCAAGTCTTTTGGATTTTTTTCTTGTTATTATACTTGTTTCGGTAAATCCCAGTTTGGCTATGCTCTTGATTACTGTATTCCATGTTTTGCATACTCAGTACATATTCCGTATGCGACCCCCTTTCTTCGGGGGCTGCGTTTCATGCCACGCAGGTATATACAGATGATTAGAAGAGGTTTCAGCTGGATTGGCGAGCTCCATTTCCTCCCGGAGTGCTGCCGAGTCAGAGTGTTTATGTTATGTCATCTTGGTTTATGTTAGAGACTTTGCGTGCACAGGGTCACGTGTATATGTAACATGTCAATTTTGTAAGCGGCTATGTAAGCCGATTGTTATATCCCGTATTTTGTACGTCGGGATATTCCGAGCCAAGTGTGAAAAGTTAAGAATAAGACTATTTTTCGATTTTGTTTTAAGGTATAAGTCGCTTATGATTTCATTGGATGGAGATATTAAGGAAAATTTGGGGTTAAAAGTGCAATTATGGAAACTAATATTTCATGAAATATGGGGCCAAAACTGAAGTTTTAGAAACTAAATATTCATGAATTAAGAAGGTCATGTGGCCATGCACATGACTAGTGGGCCATGGGCCAAATCTTCATCATATGATCATCCTAGAAATTTCATGAAACATGGAGAAAGAGAGAGAGAGCCTATTCGGCCATGGCTTGGCCGAATATGGTTCTCAATTTTTCATCAAGAAAGAAATAATTTCTTCTAGTTTTCATACCAATTGGAAGGTCCTTGTCAACGTTGAGGCGTTGTTGGAGCAAGAAAAACATCCGTTTGTGCAATTGATAAGCCGAGCCGAGAGGAAAAGTTGAAGAGAGAAGGTGAGGTTTAATCTTCTTTATGTGTTTATGGATGATTGGTACATGTTGTGAAATGTAGAAATGAAGGAAACCATGAAATTATGTTTGTGGAAGGTTGGCCGTGTGTGTGTGTGTGTGTGTATGGTGTAGGAGTAGTGAACTAATGTTACTTAGTATTTTAGTTGTTGTTGTTATGGAATATGTGATGTAGAAATGAATGAAATTCATGAAAGTTGTAGGTTGAGGCTTGGCCGTGTGTATGTGACATTATGTAGGAGCGAAGAACTAATTTTATTTAGTATGTTTGAGATGTTGTGTTGCGGATTCTATGATGTAAATGAAAGTTTAAGGGGTCAAATTGAAGTTACAATTGTGTGTTACGTTTTGGAAGCTAATATGAATCAAATATGCTTCCTTGTGTTTATGGCAATAATGTTGTTAATGTGTGGATTATTGGTGTCGTTGATGAATTTAAAAGAAAGAAATGTGTTGTTGTCGTCCCTATGGAAATTAGAGGGTTCGGGTTCCATAGTACCTTGGATGGATTGTTTTGAATAATATGCGAATTGTTTGAAGCGTTCGTGAAACTTGTTTAAGTGGTCTCGGATTAGTATTTGAATATGCGAGCATTGATGTTGACTTGAATGTAGGAAGTTGAATGGAATGTTGTCAAGTTATGTAGAAAAGAGTTATTAATGTTAGAATGCGTTTGAAATTGCTTATTGATATTGTTGATATGGTGGTTGGTATTGTTGTTGAATATTTGGCCGAGTTGAATTCTCGGGGCGTTGGATTTATAGGGGACATGCTTGTCACACCCTAATTTCCGATAGGGCATGACGGGCACCCGACCCTTACTTAGGGCCGAGCGAACCCGCAGACTCTCGTAACCACACGGGGCCCACAAAACATAACATAAGCACAGGGTGAAAAATTTTCATGAGACAAACATACTTTTCGTTTTTTTTTTTTTTCAAATCAACCAAAGCCTGCAATCGTATAAGATCTGCAAAATAAGGCACAACAGTACCTCGGCTTACATAGCCGCTTGCCAAACACATCGGTAGCGTAATACATACAAACACACCGGCTTACATAGCCGCTTACAAAACAGACCCGACGTATCATACACTCGACACTGTCTGCAAAGTCTCTACTAACATCTCAGATACCATACAAGCACTCGGACTCGCAAAGATTCCGGAAGAAGTGGAACTCGCCAATCCAACCGGAACATCTTCGCTAACATCACCGACTCATCCGTGGTACTGCGCGGCATGAAACGCACTTGCCCCCCGAAGAAAGGGGGTCAGTACGAAATATGTACTGAGCATGTAAAGCATAGCATACATCAAACGAGGTCATAACCAAAGTAGGGAGTACAGAAAGTGAAGTCGTAATAACCCAACTACCCAAGTACTTACATCCGACACACAAATCATACATACTCATACCGAACGCATCATAATCTGTCATATGGAATGACATTAACCGATGTGGGATTTGTCTCATCATCGGTGATCAAACTCATCATACATCATCACATATCAAATGCGGTCCATAGGACCGGGACGAACGTGGTCGCCACCCCTATCCGGCGCCACAACACAAAGATAACACCGAAGTGTCAAATCTCCGTATCCAGGAACATAACACACCATC
>NW_026716468.1:0-16918 GCF_029784015.1 Lycium ferocissimum
CTTTTTTTAATGGACCCCCAAAGGTCCCCTGGGGTTCCATATAAAAAAACCCCTTTCAAGAAAAGAACCCTTTTCCCTCCCCATTCCCCCGCTATTCCTTCAGGGATTTATGGGAAAGCAAGGGAGATGAAATTTTGAAATTCAATTGCCGTTCATCAAGAGGTGGGTTATGATTTCTTGAGTTAAATTTGAAGGAATTATAGGGTTGGTGACGGGGGGTCGAGTTAGGTTTTTGGACCGAGGGGGTTGGACATATTCTATAATGTAACTAAAATCTTGTATAAATAGTGGCTAGGGTAACAATGAATGGTTATAATTGTGAGTACTATTATCACTGAGGGGTGTTTTGTGTTTAATTTATGCATCTCTGGGAGTGGGTGATTTCCGTCCTTGTTTCAAGTTATATTGAATTATTCACATGGCTATCTTTCTTGTAAATAAGAAATTTGTATTAAGAGTTCCGAGTAAGTCGGACTAGCATAACGCCCATCAAGGGCATGATTTATGACTTGTTTGATTTATTGCATCATCACATCGCATTGTACGGGCTCTGAGAAAATACAGGTAGCCGAAAAGGTTGAGTATGGGAAATTGCGTTATCTGTTCTTTTGGCCATTGAATTGGATACGAGCATTCTATGTCATATGGACTCACGTCCGAGGTTCAATCCGGAAGGGAGGATTATGGCTCAGGTCCGAGGAGTGGTTTCGGAACGAGTGGAGCGGGTTGCACGCTGCAATGAGTACATGGAGCGGGTTGCATGCTGCAACGAGTACATGGACACCATGGGTCCCCTCAGGTCATGACTACTGAGATATGACATCAGTTAGCATGTATGTACAAAGGTGATTGGGCCCTTGCATTGCATTCTGCATTGCACTACATCTCATATTTCTATGCTATGTACGTGTGGACTATTGTCGTTGGTGTTGTTTACTTAGCTTTATGATTGACGTGAAATTGTGTGCGGAGGGGTGGTTAATATAAGATAAAGGTAGTAGCAGACTTCCAATAGTGAACCATTCCTTAGGTGCATCGTATGGTAGTAAGTAAAATTGAGTAGGTGAACTATACGAACAGTTAAGGGTAGGGATTAGAGAGTATGATAAGCGTGGAGATGAGAGTCAATAGGTTGAATGAAAGGAAGAGAACGGTTGTGATTAAGTAGAACACCTGTAATTCTTGGAGATAAAAGAAGCGAGTAGTTGAGAGAGGAAAGGTAAGCGGTGAGGGTGTAGTAATCTTTATTGAGAATCTTGAGGTTCATTGACTTATATTTTTGTCTTATTGACTTTATACTGTGTTGCTTGAACTAATCTTAGTCGACCTATGTTGCTTACCAGTTCGTGTGGTGTATTGATACTACTCTTGCTACGCCCTTTTTGGGGTGTAGATATGTTGTAGGTTTTAGTTGAAGTTTCGTCGTGTGGATTTATCAGGCATTCTTTCACAGCCTCGCTCATTTCGCTCCAGGCAGAGGCTGGTGTCATTTTGTTACACCCCGGAAAGAAGTTCGGGAAGTCTAGTTTCCAACACAACAAACCGCTCCTCAATAGGACATCGGGGTAAGGAGATATGGACGTTACAAGTCGGGCTGGCAGACCAGGAAAATGGTCTGCACGAACGCGCAGAAGGCCAAGGGCTAACACAGCGCAAATGCGCCACTACGAGGCGCGAACGCGCTGAACTATTTTGAGGCCCAGGTTAGGGATGAAGGTTATATTACAAGAGTGCAATAATAATATGCATATGACATTTGGAGACCATATGGTGTAAATCAGGTAGTGCGTTTGATAAAGCCCTCGTTATCGTAAAGCTAAGTGGTGCTCACATGTCGGGGTTTTATAAATGACATATGAAGAGATATATGAGTAGTACATGGAAAGTTGAGCAAGTCCTAAGAAGGACCCTTAAGCCAAATACGGGCATAAGCCCTCCAAAGGACGATTTAAAGAAACATTTTCGGATGATCTGAATTGGAGGGGCCAAAATCGATATTATAAATTTGGAATTTGGAAAAACACCAAGAATTAAAGTTGTATAAAATTTAAAGAGCTTTCCAACCATATGTTGTGGGCCGTCACACGATAGCGAAATCAAGAGTTATGACCTTTTGCGAACGAAGGCGCGGGCGGAAAAATTGGGGCAACGAAAGCGCCAAAGGGGCGCGAACGCGCGAAGAATTCCTAAGTCGGTCCAGGCAGAACCTGGACTGCTATTTAAAGGGGGAGACCCCCTCATTTTCGACCAAACACACCCAAAACTTCCTCAAATGTTCCAGAAAATTCCCCAACTTTCCAACACCAAATTTTTAGCCCAAAACCAGGTATAATTCCCAAATCCCGGTCCAGATGGCGTATAGTTGTGATTACAAAATTGTGTATTGAGGCGTTGTGGCTTAAGCTCAAGGTGAAGGAGTGAATATATAGAAATATTACCAAGAGAAAGGTATGAATCTTTTCCTATTTATGTTGATATCGGCTTATTTACGAAGATAGCGTGGTTAAATAATTGTATAACGGGTTGGTTAGTTATGAAAGTTGAAAAACAGCGTGTGGGCTATTCTATAGAGTACTTTGATATGGGAAATGATGTTATTGATGTTGGTTGTTGAATTGAGAATTCGGACTGGGCATAAAAATAGGGGAAATGCTGCCCGATTTTCGGCAGAATATAGAATAGTATAATTTGAAACTTGGTACAAGTGTGCGATGAAGAGGCTAACATTAGCGTAAATCCTCTTAAATGTAGACTTACGAGCTCGGACGCATAAGCGTAGCCAATAGGAGGTTGAACAGGTATGTTAAGGCTCGCCCTTTTTTGTTCACGACCCAACCGGAGGGCCGTGACGAGCACCTGGTGCTAGCCCACCCGGGCACCCCTTAGCATACTTATACGTCACATCTAGGTGAGCCACATAGTCAAATCATGCTTTTCATTCATCATCATTCTAATCACATTGGGCAACAACACTTCTAAATTATCATTAACACTATGCCCATATAAATGTACATAAGCCGACAAGGCTATCAAAATAATATCCCAAAATATAGGCCGACAAGGCCGAACATATCTAACCATGTACACATGTCTATGAGCCTCTAAGAAGGGTACGTCATATCATAACATACGGGACGGGGGGGACCCCGCCGTGCCCATAAATATATACACAAAAGAATACATACCAAAAGCCGGCTCCGAATGAAGTGGAGCTCCGCTATGTAGTCCCCGAGAAAAATATAGCTATGGATCAAGTCTGTCTCCCCCGGCCACCAAGGGCATGATGCAGCGTCCACAAACAAAAGGGCGTCAGTACGAAGAATGTACTGAGTATGTAAAGCATGATCAATATCAATATGAAAGCATAATAGTCAACATATGAAATAACATAGGATGGGAGATAACAACATCATCGTCATAGCACTTACTTGCTTTCCATAGGGACGTTCCATTTCTATTGCGTATTTGTGTACATACATTCATATCCGTACTCATTTACCTTTCGTATCCATTTTCGTATCCGTATTCATATTTCCTTTCATACTCATGCTCATATCATATACATTGCATATACATAGCCTTTACTTGGCATTTACATACTTAACATATTCGTACTCATATTGATGTCATATACATAGCATATTCGTACTCATATCGATGTCATATACATAGAATTTATATAGCATACCCGACCACGAAGGTTCGGTGTTTCACATACCTGGCCCTACCAAGGCTCAGTGTCACACCTGGCCCTACCAAGGCTCAAGGTTGTTCGCACCCAACTGCAGTGGTGCGCGCGCATCGTCATAGATGGATATATATATATATATATATACATTCACTATATTCTACCCGGCCATATAAGCTCGGGGTTCACAGTAGCCACTCATGGGCGCATATACATATAAGCTCATAATCATCTTTAGCCTTTTTACTATCGTCATTCATTACATTCTATCCTTAGAGGATTACTCATCGTATAAGAACTTAGTACAATCGTATCATATCTAGAATCATAAGCTTAGTAGCTGTTAGAGATGGGATCGTTAGAGAATATCGTAGGCCTATATGAGGATGAATATTTGGCCAAAGAACCATGCCTTATGAAAGAAGGGTTAGCCTTACATACCTTTCCGTGCAACTATTCTATCACTTGTACGTTCTTCAAGCCTCACGTTCTACCTTCATTGAAGTGCATATTCATATTAGATAATGGATAGCTTAGCATTCATGACTAATTCTAGAGAAAATCGGACAGCATCTCCTTTATTTATATGACTTCCTCCGTATCATATATCAACTCCCAAACATCAATAATAATATTCACAATATCATCACAATAGCCTTTAGTCAACTACATTACTCTTACTTCGCCATTCACTCCAATTCATCCATATTCATGGTCATATCACATAATTCCGTTCATTCATATTCAAGGTCTATTCCATGTTCTCAACATCATTTATAACATGATTATATTCATAATGTATCAAGAATCATAACTCATCCCAAACATTTACTCAAAAGTGGCACTATTGCACATTCATGACCCATTTCTTATATTCTTTTACAATCCAAGTGTTTCAACTTCCAAATACTTTAAACAACATGGAAACATCATAAAACTTACCTTAGAAGGTGTAGGAATGAACCTCGGGTGCAAATACCCCACTTGAGCAAGCAAAACCCTAGTTTTCCTTCACTTGATTCTTGCTTTGGATGAACTTTAATGGGTTTCTTATGCTTGATTCACTTGGTTTGATGAATTTGAACACTAATTCTCTTGAAAACTTGTGGGAGAAATGTGGAGAGAGGTTTTAGAGAGAAGGGGAGTGAAAGGTGAAATGAAATAAATGAAACTTGGATCCCTTATTAAGTACACAAATCTGTCCCGACCAGAACATACGGTCCGTATATTTTTCACTGGCCGTATGTCTGGACCGTATGTTTGGTCCAATGAGGTATGCCATTCTGGGCTGAACCTACGGCTGGACATACGGTCCATATTTTATACGGCCAGTATGTCTGGTCGTATAATGTCAGTGGTTCCGATCTTGTTCTCGTCGACTCGTTTGATCTCCAATCCTTATGGAACCTTCTTGGCACTTTTCTAACACCTCGATACCAATCTAAGGGATGTTATAACTCTTCCCCAACACACCATCAAGTTGTCATCAACTTGCTACTCATAAATCCTTTCCGATACTTATCGTATACATTGCCTTCCCTTGGCAATCTTTCTCGTCTAACATCGAACGTCTTTGAAATCTTACTTGAGGTCATCAAATGCTATTTCTTACTTATCAAAACATCATATACTTCGTGCTCTTCATAGCTTATTCACTGTGCACTAACGGAAAATTTTTCGAGGTGTAACACTTTCTTTCCAAGGCATGATTCCTATGACTACAATTCCATAAATGTTTTTATAACTTCTTTGTTTTCAAAAGTTAGAAGTCTATGATTCCAAGGCATGATTCCTTTTCCTGGTAACCCGTAAATGCTTTCCAAAATGTCTGCATGTTTCCAAAACAGAGGTTTATGACTCCGTAAGCTTTTATGACAACACTGATGGATATGTTTTACAATGACAACGATGATGTCAAAGATGAGAATATTTTCCTACGATGATTATGATGATGAGGATTCCGTGTTTAAAGGTTCCAAGTTTACGATTTCAATGATGATATAAGAATGTTTAGTTATTTCTTGATTTCTCAATTTTATTCATGGATCATGACTATTTTTAAAGATTCCAAAGTATATGAATTGACGCCTTATGAGATTTATGATCCTATTCTATGTTTTCTCTTGATGTTATTCTTCATTGATAGTCTCACCTTATAATAATTGTTTCTTCAAGGTGAGACAAAGCGCACATGATTATTCCATAATATAATCGGAGGTTACCGACCTTACGTCACTCCGATATAGGCATAGTTTTCTCTTTGGGCTCATGCAGCTCATATGATATATGTATATGTATATGGGGAATATGGGAAAAAGGGAGTGGCGCTATAGACGCATGGCCACCTGATCAGTTGGTATAATATGATATCATCCCGGACGCGGGACATATGTGGTTAAATGGATCGGGCCGACGTTCCTTGGCATATTTTCTGTATATATTAACAAAAAATGTTTTTCAAAGAAAGCTAAGCACGTATGGCATCCGCCCTAAGTGGCACTCACATGTACAGGTTACTTTTTTATCTTACGATATGCTCTATATTTCCATTCTGTGATTATTCATGTTATGTATCCCTCATATTTTACTATTCATGCCTTGCATGCTTGGTACATTAGTCGTACTAACGTCCCTTCTTATGGCCGCTGCGTTCATGCCCGCAGGATCAGATAGCTAGCCCGACGATTCACAGCAGTAGGACCTCCCCTCAGCTGGCAAGATAGCTCCATTGATCCGGAGCCGCTTGTTTTTTTTTTTTTTTGGTATGTTACTCTGTTATGTACATATATGGGTATGGTAGGGCCTTGTCCTGTCCTTTCTAAAGTCTGTATTCTATAGAGGTCTGTAGATAGTGATATGTAGCCATGATGTTATGCAGTCTCGTCGGCGCTCATTTTGTTGTACAATATATATGTAGCGGCCAAATCGGCTTGCTTATTTGTTACTTCCCGCATTTTTATGTCTAAATGTATGTGTCGGCGTGAGTTCCGTGCGGCGTTGTCTCTTAAGTTGATTGTTCGGGAGACGGATAGCTCGCTTGCGGCACTATGTATGGGCCCGGATAGTCGGAGAAGTAACGCAAGCATAGGAGTGCTTGGCGGTAGTGGTCGAGCACTTGTTACGGCCCATCGGTTTGGGTGGACAAAAGTGGTATCAAAAGCTCTTCCTAGGGGTTGTCCATGACACCGTGTCCGGTAGAGTCCTCGTTTATGGGTGTAAGCTCGGCCACACTTATAAACAGGAGGCTGCAGGGCATTTAGGAATCATTCCTTTCCTCCTATCTTAGATCGTGCAATAAAGCCAGAGTCTAGGAAATATTGCTTCTGACCTCTTTTCCTGTAGGTAGGCGCAGATTGACAAAAGATGAAGAGATTAGCTTCGGACAGTGGGGGTGCTAAGAAGGCCTCCATATCATATCTAGGATCCCAGGCCCCAGGACCGAGCAGAAGGAGCCTCAGTTATTCTATTGAGACTGATCCTTCGGAGGACCCAGCGACGATTCCTCCAGAGTTTTTGACTCTGCGAGGGAGACCCCCCCACGTGACAACTATGATCGCATCCGTCCGAGTATTTGTCCGGGACACCGGAGGAGGCAGATCCCGAGGCCGTACCGAGCCTGCTCCTATGGTGGAGCACTAATGAACTAGACCTTTCCCAGTGAGTGTTACGGATTATTCTAGCCCTATCTATCACATTTTGGGTGAAACCAAGGAGTTACCGGTTATCTATATCTTCGGGACTCGGATAGAGAGATGATGAAGGCCGACGAGCCGATGGTGGGTAGACGATGACGAGGAGTACACTTCACCTTATAAATCCACCGCACGGACGGACGAGAGACCGATCGGCTACAGGTATATGGGCCTTTATTAGAATTTTCTATGTGTGTGTATTTGCTGTAGATTATTACTTAATAGCGGCGAGCAAAAATCCAAAGGTGCCGATAACTAAGTATTTATAAGTAACGGCGACCAAGGTGTTTTCGCCACCATTGGGAATCTGGAAATCTAAGACGGAAAGTAGTCATACATATAGGTGAAAGGTAATATTGAGGATTGAAAAGGCCAAAATAGTAATCGTGTAGTTGGAAGAGTAAGAGACCCTTTCTAATTCGGAGGGAGATGTGTTATGAGAATGTTTTGGAATATGTTAAGACTTCAACCTGCTCCAGATTATGTGATGAAGGTCATGCAGTGAGGTGGATGCGATCATGCCAGCATTAATGCACCGGATTTCAATAGTTTTAGTGGTTAAGCGTGCGGGGGTGAGAGAAATCTTAGGATGGGTGACCTCCTAGGAAGTGCACTAAAGGTCCTATAACTTAAGACATAAGAGACAAATGAGAAGCAAGAGTAGTCTAAAGGAAATTGGGGTATACAATAATGGTTGGAAACCATAAGAGGTCGCTGGGGCCAGGCGGACCAGGCCGAGTGAAAGAGAGTAGGTATCACAAATTTCAGAATTAGGATGAGTTTGAGTAGTATTTAAGCGAAGCGTTAGAATATATATATATATATATATGAATGCGTATGATATCCCATATGTGGCTGTATCAACGGGTATGTGTATCCCAAAGAACCGACTTTGCGGTATATTGAAGGCATTGATCAAACAGGGCGGTAAAGTTCAAGTGACAAACGTTATCAGGTAAGCCGATGTTATTTTCACTACAGGTTAGATTTGGAGAGTTTTAATGCAATGACATCTGGAAAAGAAAGAAAGTGAATATATGGAAGGTAAAGAGATCAAAATGTCGAAAATGTAAATATTAAGAAACATGAGTGAGTGAGGCCTCCAATAGAGACGATGGGCAAAGCACGGGACTATTTGGGTAAAAATTCGAAGGTAGGCATGTGAAAGGAATAAAGTGTGGTAGTATGGAACAAAAGAGGAATGTGTGGGGTTAGAGAACAGATTTCGATAAGTGGGGCTAAAAGGATAGTGACCACGCAAGGAATGTGAACTAAGAGAAAGAATGATTAGGCCTTGCAACGATGCTAGGAGATTTTCAACTCTCAAAAGATATATTTATAAAGGGATAAATGTGTAGCCGTATTGATATGGTTGCCTCGGATATAGAGAAGCTTTCCTAAAAGGTGACTTAAGAATAAGATGGATTTGCACGTTTAAAGGAATATTTCACGAACTTCGGAGCCGATACTGTAAATAACAAGAGGAGAAGGGCGCTCGAGGTGGAAAGAACTCAAGAAAGGTTAAGGGTGAAAGTAGCAAAGGTATATAATGGCCGATCGAAGAAAGAGGAGAGCATCTAGGAATAAAGTAACTGGAAACCTTCAACCATGGGGGTACACAAGATACATTAACGAGTTGGCAGTAGGAAACCGATCAATCATCGAGATAAGAACGAGGATGATGGGGCGACACAAATGATTAGAAAATTAATGACATGAGGCAAGAATTCCTGTAAAGACCGAGAGATTCGATTATAAAGGAAATAAAGTGTAATGTCAGAAACGTGCATGGAAGACAACTTGGCCATGATATCAGAAAGACGGATGAAGGCTCGATGAACGAGGATGGAGAGAGAGTACATTGTAAGAATTTTGTGCTAAGAGTAAGAAGTAGCAGGACACTGAAAACTTGGATGCCAAATGTTGAACACAAACGCGCTAGCTAAGAATTATGAATAAGTGAGTTAAACGGGCAAAGGACTAGTAATGGATGGATGGGTATGGAAATATTGACAAAAGAATGATGATATAGACATGAATGGAAGAAGAACTCAAGATAAGAAGAATTCTAGATATGTTATAAGCAAAGTCGGGAATAAAGACCAAGAGTAAGGTATGATCGAAGACTTCATAAATGACGTGGTGAATCTCGACGCTCCCATTAACTTGCGAGTTCAGAAACCGTTAGCCATAAAAGACAGAGGTGTGAAAAAAAAAGAGGCACCAGAATTGGATCTAACCCTTATAAGTATTCCGATTGGATACAAGAGTGTGACTAGCAAAAAGATAGATAAGTCGGACACGTACGAAGGAACTTCAATTTTAAGAAGATCGTGAAGGGGGATAATTATCGAAGACGATGGATACTCGAAAAGGCGCATTGCCGTATAAGACCTTCGTAATTGGGGGGGGAAGAACATATTATATTAGACTTGAAAGTAATTATGACGTTCTCAAGCTTCAGAAGAAGAAACTTATCGGCTCAAGGCCAAGCTCATGGGCGTATTGACATATCAAGAAGGCATAAAAAAGGAGTAGACATAAATCGAAAATAAGTGATGCCATAGTGTATAGGCATAGGAAGAAAGCAAGGAAGACACCTTAAGAGAGATGCTTCACGCCGAGCTACGATATTTCTAGACCATGGTTTGAAACGGTATACCCGTATTTTGCGCGTTCGGGTAGTTTGGGATAATTGCAACAAGTTAAGGACAATGCTATGAATTGATCTTGTTTGACACATAAGTTGGTTACGAAAATTTTTGATGGAAATATTGGAAAAGGCCAAGGGCAAACTGAATTTCAAAAAAAAATTAGTTTCGAAAATTTCCAAAATGTGGACTAAAAAAAAAAAAAAAGGAAAAGAAAAATCCTCAAAGTGGCCGGCCATAGTGGGCACCACTTGAGGGATTTAAATAAATCACATGCTTCATTTCTTGCCTTAAGATGATTCAAGAAAAATTGAGAAAGAAGAAAGAAAAAGAAAGAAGGAAGAAAGAAAATGGCCTATAGGCCATGGCAAGGGAATTGTCCCCATGAAATCCTCCCAAAAATTATTTCTTGTTGTATTCCTACTAATTCAAGGGTCCTCACAACGTGGTATAATTATTTCGGAAGATAAAGTCGTTCGTTTCGTCGTTTGGACAATTTGGTGGAGTGAAGAAGTTAGAAGAGAAAGGTAAGAATTCATCCCTTCTATTTATGTTATGAAGGTTTGTTTGTGTTGTGGTATATGGAAATGAGTAGAAAATATAGAAATATGGAAGTTTGCATGGCGGAAGTGCATGTGTGCAAGTGGCCATGTGTATGTTTTAGAGTGTAGTGTGATTATGTTGAATTTTATGTTGTATTATAGTTGTGGTTATTGTGAAATTTGTATTGGAAATGAAAGTCGAACGAAAATGGAATGAAGTTGGAAGAATGCATGTTGGCCGTGGATCTATGATTGGTGAACTAATGATGAATTTATTTTGTTTAACATGTTAGATGCGTTGTTGTGATCTTTATAGCGTGAATAAAGGTTTAACGATTTAAGTTTGGCATTAGAATTGCATACATGTTATTATGGGAAAGTATGTGTGTTAACATAGATGTTATGTAATTATGGAAACTTGTTGTTTAAATGCTAGTTGTGATTGTTGTTAATGAATTTGAGAGATGATAATGTGTTATGAATATGTTTGTCGAAGAATGGAAGTTTCGGGTGAGTTATGGTTTCGGTGGAAAGTTTGTATATTTTGCGAATAATATGTAAAATTATATGTAATGCCTCCGAACGATATTGGAATGATCTTGATGAGTAAATGAGTATGAAAACATCGATATTGGTTTGAAAATGTGAAGTTAGTTTGGAAGCTATCGCGTTATGTGGGAAGAAGACCCTTTATGTTAATAAGCGATTCTAGTCGATAATTGATGTTGTTGGTAAGGTTGTTGTTGATATTCTGGCCGAGTTGAATTCTCGGGGTGTCGTATTTATAGGGGAGATGCTGCCGAAATTTCGGTAGGCAAATACTAAACCCAAGTTGGAAGTTTGAACCTCATGAATAGTAATTGGCAAATGTGACCATTTGGGTAGGTTTTAGACGAAACGGATTTGGATCTTGGCAAGCGAAAGGAAAACAAGGTATATAGCTCTCCCATTCCCTCTCTTGGAATGTCTTAGATGTACTAGGTTTGAATTTGGACCTCGGGGACAACTCTACTCCCTCGGAATCCACGTCCAAAAATGCCCCCTTTTCACTCGAGAGAATTGAACTAATTATGTTGCGATTGTTTTCGACAAGCCATCCAAGTATCTAGAACTTGTACTTATGAAATCCGATTATCTTATACCTCTCATAAATGATATCATAAGGTTTAATATATGCTGTTTAGGTGCCACCTTACTTGACCGAGGCGGACCCACTATTTCCGAACTTTGTGTTGATATTCCGTATGATCTTCTTTAAAATGAAAACTAAGGGAAACTTTTAACTACCTTTCTAGGTTCTAAAGAATAATCTACAATTATTTTATTGAGTCTTATGACCTACTTTGGGATTTGAAAGCCCTTGGTAAAGACTATTTCGACACGAACCATTCGATATCCGAAAGACTTATGTTTTGATTATTTTGAAATGTTCGCTATAAGGTCCGCCATTTGAGTTATGCTATCGAGTTTAAGTATATGTTTTATATTTTGATCTACACAAATGACCCCTAAAGTTCTATTTCAAAAGAATCCTCATGGTCATTAAAAGGTATGTACTATACCTCGTCAGGACCACTTCTTTCATGATATGTCGTTTGATTATTCCGTCGATCTACGTATATGTTGTACATTTTGTATTGCATTTAGTTTCTCCCTACTCCACCGTGGATGCCTCGATACTTCCTTGTCCACCGAGCCCGGGCCAGGATATGTTATCACGCGCATTCCACCGCATTGTTCGCCGTGCCTCGATGCGAGGGGCAGGTATATGTACATGGGGTTGTGGAGTATGCCGCGCTATGTACACACTCCGGTATGATATGATATGGCACATCGATATGCTATGATATGCGCGCACTTCGATTTGATATGATATGTTGTGGCGCCGTTGTCGGGGGCTTACCACTTTGTTTGCAGAACCCATGATGGGGACCGGCTATGGCATATTTTCTTATGCATTTGCCTATGTTTTATGAGTAAGCATTTCGATACTCCGGCTATTGCATTTATGTTCTGTACCCTCTGTTCAGTTATGATTCTGTTGTTGGTCTTTATGCTTTACATACTCAGTACATATTCCGCATCGACCCCCACGTTCTTCGTGGGTGCGTTTCATGCAGGTGTACACCTGCACGAGTACGGGTCGTGCAGAGAGCGTTCCGGCGAGCGTTGGCAGGCTCCACTTACTCCTGGAATGCTGCCGTGTCAGATTTTGCATGTCATGTGTTACTGACATGTGTTAGAGACTTTGCGAACGAGAGTTGTGGGTTGAATATCGATCTGTGAGCGGCTCCAACAGCCGACGTGTCATTCTATATTTTGCAGTAGATTCCATATGATTACGGATTACGTCGGTTGTACCTCTGAGGGATATTTCCGACGTATTTGTTGTATTTGTCATTTTTGTCGATTAAGAGTCTCGGGGTGTATATACCTTAATAAGAGTCACGGCGGTTCGCTCGGCTCCGCACATGGGGTCGAGTGCCCATCACCCCTAGTAAAATCCGTGGTGTGAGCGTAAACCCCTCAGACGGCAAAATTACGCCGTACCTAAGTATCTTGTGACATATCCTAAAGGGTAATAGCAGAGCAAGAAAGGTCTACAAGTCGTCACACCCCAATTCTCCGATAGATGTGATGGGCACCGGCCCTTATTTAGGACCGAGCGAACCCGTCGACCGTCATAGCACTCGTAGTCATAATGGGCCCCTAACTTAGGCCATAAACGCGTAATGAATTTTTTTTTAAACAATATAAGACACCTTTCAAATCAACATAACTTGCGACTATACAAATCTGTAACATATCATGTATACAATACGACGGCTTATGGAGCCTTCACAATCGACGGTCTTATACACACGACTCGTCTTCGCAAAGTCTCTAACATAATCGAGATACATAGTATATGGATACCTGGACACCGACCAAAGAAGAATGGAGCTACCACTTTGCCGGAACGCCTTCTCAATGTTTAAATCACGGGTACAAGGCATAACGCAGCCCCGAAGAGAGAGCGGGGGGGGGACGGAATATGTACTGAGTATGTAAGGCGTAGAAATAAACAATGCAAGCATAAACATAGGTATGTAGGTCCATATCATAAGTCCGAGGACACTTAATGAGATAAGAAAGTAACCGTACATAGGAGTGCCCTTCGTGCGATAGTATCGCGCGCTTGTCCGTTCTTGGAAACATTTTTTTTCAAGACATAGCATTCAGTCCGGGTTGTATCGTGTCTTATCATATCAGTCATAGCGTGGTGGTCGTAACATAGCATAGTCGTAGCATAGTTCGATCATAGCATAGCATAGTGCTAACACGCATAGTCATAGCATAGCCGATCATAGCATAGCATAGCATGTCATAGCATAGTCATAGTCATAGCATAGTCATACAATGGCATAGCATAGTCATAGCATAGCTGATCATAGCATAGCATAGCATAGTCATAGCATAGCATAGTCATAGCATAGCATAGCATAGTCATGGCATAGCATAGTCATAGCATAGCACCGAACGATGTCGGCTCGCCCACATAGCACCGAAATACTCATTCGCCCATATATCCGCGTCCGGACATCCAGCGTTCCGGATGATAAGCCAGTGACAGTCAGTAATGGAAACATAGTTCCCTTCCCAATTCACATAGTTCCTACCCCCACCCCAAGTACATATAAATAATTTATATACATATATCTTATCATATTATATCATGTCATGGTATGTAGTGTCATAATCTTTTCCTTACCTCAAGATCATTATTTCCTCCATAGAATCATAGTCGTTGTTTTGGTTATAAAAACTTCGGTAAATCATCAAACTTGGTTTTTGGAGAAAAAATGAATATTTTGGAAAACATTTGCAAACTTTTTGAAAGAAATCATGTTTTAAAACCATTACTTCTAGCTTTGAAAATGAACAATCTTTTAGCACATCTCAAATTACAATCGGGGAACGTATTGTCGCATATTCTGCCAAATAGGCATTTTCATACTTGGCGTCATAGCTATCATTATAAAGTCATATTCATCGTTTTAGGCGTAAAAGCTTTCAACCTCTTATAATTTGGTCTTTGCAACATATGGGCGTCTTGGAGAACATTTTTCGGATTGAACGGAATACTTGCCTTGAATCCTAGGCTTGATAGAGGAGTTACCCCGCGAGGTTTCGGGACGTCTTCGTGCCATCGGTGAAAGTCGCATACATTCAAGTTACCCTTTCAATGAAACATAGAAAGTCTAATTCAATTCTATTGAATGAATAGTAGCCAACTTCAATCTCGGATTTCTAGATTAGAGTAGTCCACATGACACGTTTTCAAGCCTCTTACATCTAAGACATGCCAAAAGAAGGAAAGTGAAGCCTACATACCTTTTCCGCTTCTCGCACTTCTCAAATTCACGCTCCAAATCTGCCAAAATCTACAATTTGGTCATGTTTGCCAAACATTGATTAGCATTATAGAGTTGAGTTTTGAAGTAACACTTATCTACCGAAATTTCGACAGCACTTCCCCCATGAATCCATCAACCCGAGAATTTAACTCGCCAATCATTCAACAACAACCAAACCAACAACCATCCAAACAAGATTTAAGTATATTCCAACAATTTGCACAATGTTTCAAGACAATTCAACAATATGCTATGCAACCCGAAATCTTCCAACTTAATGAATACGACATTAATGCGTTTCTTTCTTTCCAATTCTCATGCTACGTCAACAATTCCATACGTTACCACATTAGCTTCATAAATACAAGAAAACATATTAGAATCATATTAACTTTCAAAACAGCCCACAACAATAGCAACACCAATATAAGTCACTAAACCCTTCATTTCGTATCGTAGAATTCACAAATACGACAAAAATTATATCAAATACGATTAGTCCATTTTCTCCACACAACCAGCCACCATTCGGCCAGCCCTTCAACATCACCACTTCATGAATTTCATCCATTTCAACACATTCGACATGCTCAAAACGTCCACAATACAACAATCTAAACATGCTCAATAAATTAGTTCTTTGCTCTACATAGCCTTGCCTACACACGGCCACACAACATACTCCCTAACTTTATGAACTTCATTCATTTTTATATATCACAACATGCATATACACCTATAAAACATGCAAAGGAGAATTAATTCCTCACCTTCTCCTTTCAACTCCTCTTTCGGCTAGGAGTAGTTATGGCACCAACGGATGATTTTCTTGCTCAACGACCTTTCCACGTTGTGAGGACCTTCAATTAGTATGAGAACTTGAAGAAAGAATTTCCATGATCACATCCAAGGGGGCTGTCGCCAGCCCACTCCAATCTGCTTTACCTTTCTTCTTTCTTTTTCTTTTCTCTCTTGAATTTTCTAGATTTTACAAGATGGGTTGTCTTGTGTTGCCTTCTCTTATAATATATATATATACATGTGCATATGCACATGACCGGAAACCCCACTCTTTTCTCTTTTTTTTTTTTTTTTTTTGTTTTCTTGTTCTCAATTTTCTCCAAGTTTCATGAAATTTCCAAAAAGATGAATATGACAGGAATGACTTAACAAGTCATCTAATCTTCGAAATATTTTAATCTTCCATAACCATGGCCCACACTACATGTGGCCTTATTTTTCATGAATTACAACTTTCCCAAAATTCCACTTTGACCCCCCGATTTTATTAATATTTCCATCCTATGAAATCATAAAACACTTTACGTCTTACAACAAAGTCGGAAAATAACCTCGTCCATTAATTTATCGCAAACAACTTAAAAATAGTCAGACGTAAAATGCGAGATATAACATTCTTCCCCTTTTAGAACATTAAGTCTCAGATATTCCGTGTTACATCCATTATTTGAACGACGGGACGATTCGGATGCTTGTGAAAAGTTAGGATTGAGACCATTTCGGGATACGAAGTCGAGACGTGTGACCTTCGATTTTGTCGTGCGATCTAAGTGTGTATGACGTTATGGAATGGAATCATCAAAGAAACTTCGGGACCAAAGATGGAATTTGTGGTTGCCAATTATTGAAAAGAAGTTGAGGAAATAAAAGGAGAAAGCTATGTGGCCGGCCATACTTAGGAGGGGTATGGCCAACATGGTTGGCTATTAGTTGTAATAAAGATGACTAAGGGACCCTTTTATCATCTACTCCATTCACTAGAAAAATCAAGAAGCTTGGAAGGCAAGAACAACTTCTACCATTCGGCCAAGAGGAAGGAATTCAAGACTCAAGAACTAGCCTTCAAAAAAATTATTCCTTAAGCAAACCTACTAATTTGAGGGGGCCGGGAAAACTGGGTTTTGTTTCAAGCGTTGGGTTGTTCGTT
>NW_026716469.1:0-17508 GCF_029784015.1 Lycium ferocissimum
GTGATAAACCCTGCTAAATGTATATTCTCGTAAGTACTTGCTTTACCCTTAAAATGTTGGTATTTTCTATTCTCTTATGAAACAATGCCTGCTCAGTTCTTCTTGTGACATATGCGAGTAAATCACTTAGTCTGTATGCTTATGTGTTAGAAAAATCTTAAAAGAACTTGTCTTATACTTGACTACTCACATTCAACTGGTTCTGCCTAATACTTATAACTGTAGCTATTTTACTTACGTCATAATGCATTTTTCCCTTTCTCTTGGTGAGTTTCTGTTGGTGAATCGGAGCATTTAATATACAATACGGCTAAGTGTGAACCCCTTTATGTGCATATGATTTTTTTCTGAATGTTGTGCCTTCTCATGTGGAATTCACCTTTGTATATTTTAAGAAAATGTCATGGCATGCCCAATGGATTGAAACTTGTTCTTGCTTGAGTCTGAGTGTTGATTTTCGTTTGATTATATAGGAGGTATACCTAAACATACTAGATGTATACAGTTCCTGTATACCTTTGGTATACAGGAATTTTTATATTGGCTCACACCCCAATCTTGATCGGTGTGATGGGCACCTCGATTTCGTGAATCGAGCCGAGCGAACCCGCTGACTCCTACTACGTACTCAATTTTTTTTTTTTCAAAACCTCTAAGACAAGTAAGCATAAATAGTTTATTGAAATATCCTTTCGTTGTTCTTAAATCAAATAAAACATGTAACTGTATATAATTCGTATCATAATACAAACTGACTCCCGAAACCCATGACTCTGTCTGCAAAGTCTCTATCTGTACTCGAAAATCCCGGCACATGTACGCTGACTCGGCGACACTCCAGACAAGTGGAGCTTGCCAACCTCGCCGAAGCATCTTCTCGTCTCGGTCGCTATTCATCTGGGAGTACCTGCGCGGCATGAACGCAGCCCCCGAAGAAGAGGGGTCAGTACGAGCATTGTACTGAGTATGTAAGACATGAATAGTAACATGATAAAGGCATATGCGGTATGAATAATAACGGCACAAACATATGGAGCTTATCTGGGTTAGATGTAACTTGTACATGTGAGTGCCTTTCGGTGGATGCCACGCATGCTTAGTTTCTTTCAGTAAAATGGTACTTCTTATTTACATATACGAAAAACGGTAACATTTCGGAGAACGGTGTCCTTTATTTACATTATACGCCGAGTACATCGTCTCTCCCAAAAGTTGTCCCAACATATTATATATATCACATATACGGAGAACGAGCATTTCGTAAAACGGTATACGGTGTTCTTTACTTACGTTCACGTACGCCGAGTACGTCGGCTCTCCCCCCCCCTCCCCCAAAGTGTCCCAACATATAATATATATCACATATACGTACGCCGTTTCCGGCTCTCCCATATCCCGCGTCCGGCATCCCGCGTCCGGATGATAAGCCACCGAATCGGTGGACACGGTTGCCCTTCCCCATTCCCCATATACATATATATTCATCAATATCATGTGTCATATAAACAACATGCACATATACGTGTATCATAAGGCAAAGTTACCCATGAAAAGCGTCATTTATGAGAAAACATCAAATAGGGTCATAAGGTATAGTTTCATCTTCTTAGAACCTTTATGGCAGTCATTCCCTATATATAGAGTCGAGATATCAAGAAATTGTTTAACATTTCCATATTTTCGTTTTTATAGAAGAACATATTATCAACATAACTATCGTAGGCATTTTCTCATTTTCGATTCTATCGTTATCATTATAAGATCATATTCTTCACCTTAGTCAAGGAATCATCTTTGTCGTACTTATCATGGACGTATATTCTTTCTTAGCATTATGGTTATCACGGTCATCATAGACATTTTTACATTAGGATAGCGTTGTACCTATCGTTTGATAATCGGGACAAGGATCAGAGGTTTCCTTAGGATTCCACTCCAAAACAAGCCAAACGAGCAATGGGGAAAGTCCGGGAACAATGGGCCCACCTCGGGTCAAATGAGGCGGCGCACACAATTTACGTGTAATACGTCTCATGACATTACTTATGAGAGTTTTAAAGTAATCGGGTCTCATTTATGCAAGTTCTAGAGGTCTAAGAAGTTTTCCAACATTTCGCACCATTTCTAGTTCAATTCTACTGAATGAATAGTAGCGAATTTCAATCTTGGATTTCGAGAAAAGGAATGGTCCCCGAGGCCCGTATCCAACTTAGTACGTCTAAGACATGCCATAGAAAGAAGGGTGAAGTCTTACATACCTCTTTCCGCTCCTTATGTCGTTCCAAATTCAAGCTCCAAATTCGCCAAAATCTACAATTTGGTCATGTTTACCAAAACTTGATTAGAGCATTTAGGATTGGATTCTTAAAATAACACTTGGCTACCGAAATTTCGGCGGCACTTCGTAAATATACCATGCCACCAAGTTCAACTTGGCCGATTTCAATCAACAACAACCCCGGAATACAACCCGGCCAAACCAACAACAATATTAGCGACTATTCTAGCAACACTTCAACATTCGATTCTATTCAATATGATTCCATCAACATACTACTTTATTCAACACCTTCCAATTTCAACAAAAACAATAACAATTTAATTCTCTCTTTCAAATTTAATCACCACAACCCAATTCTCAACCCTCCGAATCATTAAATAAATTCAATCCGTTTTTCTACACCTACACACATGCATACTTTTCATGAATTTTCACCCTTTTCCTTACATTACAACAACAACCAAAACACTAAATAAAATCATTGGATCATTGTTCCATCAACCATGCATGCACACGGCCACAACAACAAAATTCTTGTTCCATACACTTTTATTTATTTCTACACATTACAACAACCAACTTACTACATGAAATTGATTCATCACTCTTTCATACAACAACACACATACACACGGCCTACACCATGCACCACACGGACACAACCACAACTTCCATATTTCCATAAATTTTCATCCGTTTCTATACTCTACAATATGTACCAAACATCCATAACACTTAAAGGAAAATTGGTTCTTACCTTTCCTTCTTGTCTCCCCACTTGACTAAAATTGTAACTTGCACGAATATGAAACTTTCTTGCTCCAATGAATACTCCACCTTGCTAAGGGCCCTTCAATTGGTAGGAAAATAATTTTTGCAAAATTTTTCTCAAGGTTCCTCTTTTTCCCAAGCATGGCCGAACCTCCTCTTTTTTTTTCTTACTTTCTTCTTTTCTTTTCTTTCTTGTTTCTTCACTTAGGATGATGAATAACTTATCACCCTACATATATATATATATATATATGATCATGTGAGGGCACATGCCCCTCTCTAGATTTTTCTTCTTTTTCCTCCTTTTCTTTATTATTTTTTTCTCTAGACCTTTCTTGAAATTTCTTAAAATTTAATCCAAGAAGACTAAATGTCTTGCCACATAAGCTTTGGCCCCTTTTCAAGACCTTTTTCTTGAACTTGGTGAAATTACTATTTTACCCCTCGACTTTCCTTAATATTACCATTATGTCCCTAACCTTCCACATTATTTTCAAACCCATTTTGCGAATTTCTCTTCTTGCCCTTAGCCTTTCTCAATATTTCCACAATACCAATATTCATAAATAATATTCCCAACGACTCCGACACTAAAATTATTTAGAACATAATCTTGTCCTTAATTTCTCACCATTGTCTCGCGACATCCGGTCGTACGAAATACGGGCTATAACATCCTCCCCCCTTTAGAACATTCGTCCTCGAATGTTCAACTAACTTTATGGGCGTCATTATAGGGAGGGTTCCTTTTGTGACTGCTCTTTCCTTTATGCCCGTTTCTTATCGTCCGCCTTATCTTGTCATAATGAAACCATTTGGCCTTTCATGAGTTCCTTCTTCGTGTCATAGGTTTCCTTTTTCCTGTACTTGAAAATATGGTGATCCCCTTCTAATACGATCTCCCCCCCCCCCCCTTTTTAAGGGGCTCTTTATACCAACAGTCCTTCTATAAAGTCTCCGTTTATATCTTGCCTTTCATCTTCCTTCTAACTCCGTGCCTGACACCTCGGAACCTTTTTATCCCACGCTTTCTTTTACCTTCCATCTATGTCCTCCTTTTATCCACATTTTTCACTCACTATTCGTCTTTTCACTCCCTTAGTTCGCTTGTTCGTGGTTTTTCCTTAACTACGCGTTGGTATCGTAACTGTACGTTCATATCTCAAGCGTCTGCTACTTTTGTTCTTGGCACAAAATCCTTCGATATAACCACACGCGGAATACCCTACGCGTTTATATGTGCATATATATTTTTTTCCAGCAACTAGCCCGCAGACTATTTCCAACCACTGTTCAAGCCTATTCTAATTCTTGGGTTGTATTGTACTCCCCGTCTTTTACCGAGCCAATTCGCCTCGTCTTACGCGTCCTTTTAAGGTTTCCAGCTATCCCATATACTCCAATTTCCTTAGGCTACCCTAGCTTTTCATTTGTCTCTTATATCTCAATTTACAAGATTTCTTGTCAACTTCCCAGGGGGTCACCCATCATAGGATCGCTCCCACCTGAGCACGCTTAACCCAAAAACTTTACTGAAATTCGATGCCTTAACGCTGATATTTTCACGTCTACTTCCTCATATACCCTTTTATTACCTGGTCTAGAGCCACTCGAAACTTTATAGCTTCCGGGACATTTTCGCAATACGCCCTTTCTCTTACAATTACCTTTTTGCCCTTTTAACTCCCGGTGTTTACTTTTCACTCCTGTGCCTTACTATCCTTTGTCCTGGATTCCCAGATTCTCGAGGGTAGCGATCACACCTTCGTCGCCCTACCCAAATCCGTAGTCTTTCCGAAACAACACATCTCACTTTTGGCTGTTCGCAGTATTTCCTTTCCTTGCTTTTTCTGTTGGGCGTATTCATTTTGGCAGAATCTCTTTTACCATTCCTATTATTCATAGTCTGTACGTAACAATTATCATTGATACTTTACAGAACATACGGCTGTATGACATATTCCGCCCATCCAAGACTTCCCGAGCTGTGTAACAGAACAATCATCCAAGCTTACCTGTGTAACTTGCCATCTCGGCACTTGTCTTCTTTCGTCATTACTGAGCGTCTGCGAAAATTGACGATTAGTATAAGAAATCTTATTTCCTATGACTTGGCTCTATCGCACGATCTGAGACGTAAAAGAAGGTCAACAATCCCAAGATGCCCCGCAGCCTCCCGTTTATAAATGTGGCCGGCTTCACACCCATAAACAGGACTCGCCGGACACGACTTTGCGTACAACCCTTGGACCGACCCGCTCGATACCACTTTGTCACACCCCAATCTTGATCGTGTGTGTGATGGGCACCGACCTCGAACCGGAGCCGAGCGAACCCGGCCGACTCCTACTACGTACTCAATTTTTTTTTTTTTTTTTCAAAACCTCTAAGACAAGTAAGCATAAATAGTTTATTGAAATATCCTTTCGTTGTTCTTAAATCAAATAAAACATGTAATCGTATATAATTCGTATCATAATACAAACCGACTCTCGAAACCCATGACTCGTCTCGCAAAGTCTCTATCCGTACTCGAAAATCTCGGCACATGTACGTCGACTCGGCGACACCCGCAACAAGTGGAGCTTGCCAACCTCGTTCGAAGCATCTTCTCGTCTCGGTCGCTATTCATCCGGGAGTACCGCGCGGCATGAACGCAGCTCCCCCCGAAGAACAGGGGTCGCATTTACATTGTACCGAGTATGTAAGACATGAATAGTAACATGATAAAGGCATATGCGGTATGAATAATAACGGCACAAACATATGGAGCTTATCTGGGTTAGATGTAACTTGTACATGTGAGTGCCTTTCGGCGGATGCCACGCATGCTTAGTTTCTTTCCGTAAAACGGTACTTCTTATTTACATATAAAAACAGAACATTTCGGAGAACGGTGTCCTTTATTTACATTCACGTACGCCGAGTACATCGGCTCTCCCACCCCTTCCCAATGGTGTCCCAACATATTATACATATATATCACGTATTAAGAAAACGGTATACGTTCTTTACTTACGTTTACGCCGAGTACGTCGGCTTTCTCCCACCCCCTCCCCAACGTTGTCCCAACATATAATATATATCACATATACGTACACCGTTTCCGCTCTCCCATATCCCGCGTCCGGCATCCCGCGTCCGGATGATAAGCCACCGAATCGGGTGGACACGCTTGCCCTCCCCATTCCATATACATATACATTCATCAATATCATGTGTCATATAAACAACATGCACATATACGTGTATCATAAGGCAAAGTTACCCATGAAAAGTGTCATTTATGAGAAAACATCAAATAGGGTCATAAGGTATAGTTTCATCTACTTAGAACCTTTATGGCGGTCATTCTCTATAATAGAGTCGAGATATCAAGAAATTGTTTAACATTTCCATATTTTCATTTTTATAGAAGAACATATTACCAACATAACTATCGTAGGCATTGTCTCATTTTCGATTCTATCGTTATCATTATAAGATCATATTATTCACCTTAGTCAAGGAATCATCTTTGTCGTACTTATCATGGACGTATATTCTTTCTTAGCATTATGGTTATCACGGTCATCATAGACATTTTTACATTAGGATAGCGTTGTACCTATCGTTTGATAATCGGGACAAGGATCGTAGGTTTCCTTAGATTCCACTCCAAAACAAGCCAAACGAGCAATGGGGAAAGTCCGGAACAATGGGCCCACCTCGGGTCAAATGAGGCGGCGCACACAATTTACGTGTAATACGTCTCATGACATTACTTATGAGAGTTTTAAAGTAATCGGGTCTCATTTATGCAAGTTCTAGAGGTCTAAGAAGTTTTCCAACATTTCGCACCATTTCTAGTTCAATTCTACTGAATGAATAGTAGCGAATTTCAATCTTGGATTTCGAGAAAAGGAATGGTCCCCCGAGGCCCGTATCCAACTTAGTACGTCTAAGACATGCCATAGAAAGAAGGGTGAAGTCTTACATACCTCTTTTCCGCTCCTTATCTTCGTTCCAAATTCAAGCCCAAATTCGCAAAATCTACAATTTGGTCATGTTTACCAAAACTTGATTAGAGCATTTAGGATTGGATTCTTAAAATAACACTTGGCTACCGAAATTTCGGCGCAAAGACTTCCCCGTAAATATACCATGCCACCAAGTTCAACTTGGCCGATTTCAATCAACAACAACCCGGAATACAACCCTGCCAAACCAACAACAATATTAGCGACTATTCTAGCAACACTTCAACATTCGATTCTATTCAATATGATTCCATCAACATACTACTTTATTCAACACCTTCCAATTTCAACAAAAACAATAACAATTTAATTCTCTCTTTCAAATTTAATCACCACAACCCAATTCTCAACCCTCCGAATCATTAAATAAATTCAATCCGTTTTTTTACACCTACACACATGCATACTTTTCATGAATTTTCACCCTTTTCCTTACATTACAACAACAACCAAAACACTAAATAAAATCATTGGATCATTGTTCCATCAACCATGCATGCACACGGCCACAACAACAAAATTCTTGTTCCATACACTTTTATTTATTTCTACACATTACAACAACCAACTTACTACATGAAATTGATTCATCACTCTTTCATACAACAACACACATACACACGGCCTACACCATGCACCACACGGACACAACCACAACTTCCATATTTCCATAAATTTTCATCCGTTTCTATACTCTACAATATGTACCAAACATCCATAACACTTAAAGGAAAATTGGTTCTTACCTTTCCTTCTTGTCTCCCCACTTGACTAAAATTGTAACTTGCACGAATATGAAACTTTCTTGCTCTAATGAATACTCCACCTTGCTAAGGGCCCTTCAATTGGTAGGAAAATAATTTTTGCAAAATTTTTCTCAAGGTTCCTCTTTTTCCCAAGCATGGCCGAACCTCCTCTTTTTTTTTCTTACTTTCTTCTTTTCTTTTCTTTCTTGTTTCTTCACTTAGGATGATGAATAACTTATCACCCTACATATATATATATATATATATATATGATCATGTGAGGGGCACATGCCCCCTCTCTAGATTTTTCTTCTTTTTTCCTCCTTTTCTTTATTATTTTTTTCTCTAGACCTTTCTTGAAATTTCTTAAAATTTAATCCAAGAAGACTAAATGTCTTGCCACATAAGCTTTGGCCCCTTTTCAAGACCTTTTTCTTGAACTTGGTGAAATTACTATTTTACCCCTCGACTTTCCTTAATATTACCATTATGTCCCTAACCTTCCACATTATTTTCACAGCCCATTTTGCGAATTTCTTTCTTCTTGCCCTTAGCCTTTCTCAATATTTCCACAATACCAATATTCATAAATAATATTCCTAACGACTCCGACACTAAAATTATTTAGAACATAATCTTGTCCTTAATTTCTCACCATTGTCTCGCGACATCCGGTCGTACGAAATACGGGCTATAACATGGGCCCTGTTAGCTTTAAAACCCTTCTTTGTTTTATAACTTGGGCTGGACAGTTTTCTTTTGCATATATCAGTTGCTTGAGTATATTGATGTGTATATTTGCTTTATAACTAATTTATGCATATACTTATTGTATGTTATCCAAGTAGTTCTAGATACCTTCTAATCCTTTTCCTCTTTTTTCCACTTTGTGTCTCATGTAAAACTCGAACAAGCCACTTGGGCTGCCGTCCATTGCATTAACCTTTTGGGCCTGAGGCCCAACTCTTTCTTTGAATCGAGTCTGGATCTGATGAAAGTGAAGAAAATATGAAAGGAAAGCTAATTTATTGAAGGCCCACCTATGGGTAAAAATAGGCAACTGGTCTGCTTAGGTAGGCCCACCAGCCTAAAACTCTCCTCCATTTATTTCATTTTGTACATGTAAATGTATTTGTAAGACTTGTATAAATGTTGAAACCCTATGGATGCTTAGAACTTAGGAAAATGCTAGTATTATTAGGAATGTTGCCCAAATGATTTTCAAACTTGGCCTAATCTAACTCTTGCATGAAATCGGTATTAATTGGTTTTTTCTTCAAGTTTGAAATCAGTTTAAATATAGCTAACTCTAAATGACTTTATGAAAATGGAACTAAATTGTATTTTTGGGCCTTCGGCCATTTGCGTAATTCTGGATAAGAATTGGATTGAAACAAAAGTAAGTTTTTGCGCCTTAAGCCCACAAAAGGCTTCGTTTAAAGTGAAAAACTAAACTGTACAATTTTGACTTAGAACGGACTGAATCAAAAAATGGATTTAAGGCTGTTGGATTATAAAGAAAACTCTTTTAGAATTAAAAGTAAAATTTTTACCATATTGAGGATTTGGAACTTTCATAATATGAAATGAACCATACTTGTTTAAAACTTGGACAGTTTTCAGAGAAGGAACAAGGGTATATTTGGTCAAAAGCCCCCACATAAAGGAATAAAACAAACAGAAATATACTTGGACAAAATTTGAGTGAGATGGCTTTGGCATTGGAATATGTTTGACATATATGAGATTCAATGTGACTAAAATTGGACTTAATAAATTCTACCTTTCCATTATGTACTTACATTAAAAAAAAAAGGGAGATATGCTTCACTTTTTTCTTATATAGGCATATGTAATAAACCTATAAGAACTAAACTCATCATTTGGACCAAAATAGTAGCAACTCTACTCGGGAGAAATCCGAGTGTGTCCTGGTCCGGAAATGAAGTGAGTTGAATATTTGTATGGATTTTTTAAACCAAAAACCCCCTTTTCCAAAGGGAAATTTTGCCGAAAATTTGAATTTATGATAAGCATGATCTTTTGCGATAAAATAAACATTTTAAGCAAGTAAGATTTTCTCTTGCTTGATAAACCCTTTTAACCTGGTTTTCCTAATTTCCATTATAAAATTAGGTGGCAACTCTAAAAACACTAAAATCCATTTAGAGCACCAACAACCTCTGAGTAGCTTTTATGCACCCGCGTAAAAGTGAACCATAGCAGATAGTGTAATGACCCTCCCGGTCTTTATGGAAAATATAGGTTCACCCCACTAAATAGAACCTTCCCAAGGATAGAACGAGCTAATAGAAACTCGATTGTACAAGTCTAAGAACGAAAACTTGACTAACGCCGATATATGTGCATATATAACGCCGGTCTCTTTTCTCATATCATATCGGCCTCTCTACGGCCATCATTATATACATTGCCGCAAAGACTTGCGTACCGATTCTCGATATCATCATCATAGTGATAATGCGTATATAGTGCACTCGCATCTCTTCTCATACTCCACACACACACACACACACACACACACACACACACACACACACACACACATATATATATATATATATATATATATATATATATATATATATATATATATATATATATATATATATATTATATTCGCGTATATAACGCCTTCGGTCACAAAGTCAATGTATGAATATATGTAATGAATGTAATGCATGAATAATCGTATACTTAAAGCCGGACCCATGAACAAAAGGAACACTCATAAACCGTGTATATGAACATCAAAGACTGAAGGACTTCTAATGCTTCTGTCATGAACCAACCCCGTAGGCCGTGACTAGTGCCCGGCCTAGGCACCCAAACACACCTATCAAACGCTATCACAAGTTATATCAAACGCATCCAAGTATATAAAGCCGACAAGGCCGTATTCCGAATTTAGATAATTTTCGCAAAAATTTGGCAGTAGTTTCCCTTTGTTTTACCGACTATCCAAAATAACCACCCGCACGTAAAAATACCAACAAGGCTACACACGGATACCAACACAACATATATACATATGCGGACCGGCCGCCGCGGCGAATGGGATCGCCCAAACACAACATATACAAACGCAACCGTACAAAAGTAGGCACAACCCACAAAACATGTCCACAGACCTCTAAACAGACAGACAGAATCATATGGCGGAACAGGGCCCCGCCGTACCCATGAACAATATAAACAAATGCAACAGACGAACATATATACCAAAAGTATAAGCTCCGAAATGAGGGGAGCACTCCAAGTAGCAGAAGAGGGTGTCCTAAATAGGTGGATCACCAAAGCGTGCGTCCGCCCGCGGGCATGAAACGCGGTCCCCGAAGAAAGGGGAATCGTACGAAATATGTACTGAGTATGCAAAGCAGAAAATGTAATGTACAATCTGAGATCAAATCGAAATAGAGGTACAGAAAGTAAATGCATTTCCAAAATATCAAATGTTACTTCAAAATATAAGTCATGCATAGGGCACAGGAAATATGGTCGCCCGCCCAACGATGGCGCCATAACACAAGATAACACGTAAGGGGTTTCAAATCTCCCGAATCTCCGTCACATATCACACACGATATCGCCATACACAACATAACGCCTAACATAAGTTGGAACCCCCCTCGAGCGAGGAGCTCCTGAACCATAATCACAGATAACACCGAATGTACTACACGGCGCACGACAACAGAACCGGCCCGGGAACCGGCGAACGATATCATAGTAGGCACGAGCGGAGTAGTGAGTAATCATATGCATAAAATCATTATCATAAATCCAAAAAAATAAGTAAAATAGTCATATTCGAAATCGGAATAATAATTATCACTTTTGTTTCAAAGGTTATCGAATTCACATAAAAGGGCGTCGCGGGACCCACGGACGAGTATAGACCCGAACTGATCCCGCCTATGAAAAAAACATACTCATTATATATCATACAAACTCCTACGAAAGTTTCAGAGCATTCCGAGCTTTTCTGAGAAAGTTATGAGCGTTTGTAGTTTTTGAATCGCTAATGAATAAGTTCTTTAAAAAAAAAATTAGCTTTTAAGTAGCCTTTGCAAATTATTGATTCCAAAGATATAAGGATCAATGTTATGGCATATTAGCACAAGGATACCAAGGAAACAAGTTATGAATCATATACAAGCCTCGGATTGGCAGAATAGAGTTTCTTTATACCGGAATCATAGCCTAATTTAACTAAGACATGCCAAAAGTGAAGGTTACTTACATACCTCGAACGCTCCTCCAAAATGACCCAAACTCAAGCTAATCCCAATCTATGATCTTTTCGGCTGCCCGCGATCTATAAACAAGCCATAAAATGCCAAACATTAGCTAATGACTTCTAGGCCTTATTTTCCAAATTCGCCCTTAACTTACAAAAATTGGGGCAAAGATTTCCGTAAAATAGGCTACCCCGAGAATTCAACTCGGCCAAAACAATCAACAACAACAACAACAACTAACCTAACAACATCAACAACCAATCCAAAAGACAAAACAACAATAATAGCTTTCTTTTCCATTATTCAACAACTTACATAAAATTCAATTCGACGACTTAACTTCAAGCCAAAATCGACGCTTATACATTCACTTACTAACCCAAACCCCTACCAACAATATTAAAGGACATTCTAAGCAATTCATACAACATTTCCCATAATCCAAATTTTTCTCCAAGCTGGCCGAAAATGAAATTTCAACCGAGACAAAATTTCCCTTTAATTTTTCTCTTCATTTTCAAATCATGATTTGTATCCACAATTTATATTCTAACAATGCTATATCATCAATATACCAATTACATTAAATACATAATGACCTCCAATTCAGTCCGCATCAATCACAATATCAATTTGAGTCAATAAACATTCATTTCCAACATAAGATTCATAGCGACGACGATTAAGACATTAAGCGACGTTCATTCGTTCATTGTCATATAATGTGACCCATTTCGATCAACACTACACAAAATACATATATGGATGATTCTCAATTGTTCTTCACCTTACAATGATCATAATCAACTAACTAGGCATTAATTCGTAATTTCAATCACAACACAACAACACCCATCACACGCCCAACCTCATACATATGGCCTCCACTTCAACATACTTTATTTCATGATTTTCAACCATTATAAGATACTACAACATGAATATAACCTTCATAACACAAAAACAAGATCAAATCTTACCTTTTTCTTCAACTTCCAATAGCCTAGAGTTTCCAAAAGATGAAAAACAATGGATTGATCGCTCCAACGATGCTTCCACGCTACTTAGGGACCTCAATATAAGGTTTTCATCAACAAAATATTTTTGGAAGGACAAGAAATGGAGGTGGTTTTCTCCTAGGGCTGGCCGAGAGCCTTCAAATGCGAGGGTCTTCAACTTTGCTCTTTTTTTCTAAGTATGGGATGAATGAGAATAAAGACTAGCAAGTCATCTTTTCACCACTTAAATGAAGTGTACACTCCCTTGGCCCACATTAAAGAGTTGTTCCACTCAAAAGATGACACGAATTGTGTGGGCACCACAATCCACTTCGTCGCACGGCCCACATGGAATTTGTGGATGATTTTCCAATTCCAATTTTATCACTTTTGGTCCCAAATTTTCCTAATTGATCCATACCAATAAATTCATGCACAACTTATATCTTAAAATAAAATCGAAAGTCAAGAATCCCGACTTTGTATCCCGAAATAGTTTTTGTCCTTAACTTATCATAATTAATCCAGATTATTCCAATGTACAAAATACGGTTCTAACATCCTCCCCCCTTAAGAACATTCGTCCTCGAATGTTAGATTAACCTTACGGGACATACAAACAACTTGGGGGAGTTTCCTTTTCAACTATAACAACAATACACTCATAGATCAAACAACATAATCAAATGGAGAATTGGATTACCTGTAGGCTCTGATACCACTTCGTCACGACCCAACCCCCGTAGGTCGTGACCAGTGCTCCGGCCCTCGGGGCACCCAAACACACCTATCAAACGCTATCACAAGTTATATCAAACGCATCCAAGTATTTAACACCGTGTCAAGGCCGTATTCCGAATTTAGATAACCTCTAAAACCTACGCGAGTTTTGTTTTACCGACTATCCAAAATAACCCCGCGCGTACGTAAAATACCAACAACACACATTGCACACTAACACAACATATATACGTGGACCGACACAAGCCGCGGCGAACGGGATCGCCCAAACACAACATATACAAACGCAACCGTACAAAAAGTAGGCACAACCCACAAAACATGTCCACGTACCTCAAACAGACAAACAAAATCATATGGCGGAACAGGCCCGCCGCACCCATGAACAATATAAACAAATGCCACAGACGAACATATATGCCAAAAGTATAAGCTCCGAAACGAGGGGAGCACTCAAGTTGCAACATGTGTGTCCTAAATTGTGTGGATCACCAAACCGTGCGTTCGTACCCTGCGGCATGAAACGCAGCCTACCCGAAGAAAGCGGGGCCGCACGAAATATGTACCGATATGCTTTAAAAATGTAAAATGTACAATCCGAGATCAAATGGAACAGGTACGTAAAGTAAATGCATTTCAAAATATCAAATGTTACTTCAAAAAATATAAGTCATGCATAAAAGTATGTGAAATATGGTCCCTCGCCCGTCGATGGCGCCACAACACAAGCATAACACCGTAAGGTTTCAAATCTCCGAATCTCCGTCACATATCACACACAAGATATCGCTACACACAAAGATAACGCCAAACATAAGTGGAACCGCCCTTCTAGCCGAGAGTTTCCTACGTGAACCATAATCGCAAGATAACACCGTAACGTATCATAATGCGCACGATACCGTAATCCGACCGGTGAACCGGCGTAACGATATCATAGTAGGCACGAGCGGAGTAGTGATTAATCATATGCATAAAAATCGTTATCATAAATCCAAAAGATAATAAAATAGTCATATTCGAAATCGGAATAATAATTATCACTTTTGTTTCAAAGGTTATCGAATTCACATAAGGGCGTCGCGGGGACCCACTTACGAGTATAGACCCGAACTCGATCCCGCCTATGAAAACATACTCATTATATATCATACAAACTCCTACGAAAGTTTCGCAGCATTCCGAGCTTTTCTCGAGAAAGTTATGAGCGTTGTAGTTTTTGAATCGCTAATGAATAAGTTCTTTAAAAAAAAATCAGCTTTTAAGTAGCCTTTGCAAATTATTGATTCCAAAGATATAAGGATCAATGTTATGGCATATTAGCACAAGGATACCAAGGAAACAAGTGCGAATCATATACAAGCTCGGATTGCGAGAATAGAGTTTCTAGGCCGGAATCATAGCCTAATTTAACTAAGACATGCCAAAAGGGAAGGTTACTTTACATACCTCAAACGCTCTACAAAATGACCCAAACTCGAAGCTAATCCAATTCATGATTCGGTCGCCCACGATCTATAAACAAGCCATAAAATGCCAAACATTAGCTAATGACTTTTAGGCCTTACTTCCAAATTCGCTCTTAATTCTACAAAAATTTGGGCAGCATTTCCCCCAGAATAGGCTGCCCCGAGAATTCAACTCGGCCAAAACAATCAACAACAACAACAACAACCAACCTAACAACATCAAAACCAATCCAAAAGACAAAACAACAATAATAGCTTTTTTTCCATTATTCAACAACTTACATAAAATTCAATTCGACGTACGTAACTTCAAGCCAAAATCGACGCTTATACATTCACTTACTAACCCAAACCCCTACCAACAATATTCAAGGACATTCTAAGCAATTCATACAACATTTCCATAATCCAAATTTTTCTCCAAGTTGGCCGAAAATACCCAACCGAGACATCCCTTTAATTTTCTCTTCATTTTCTTAAATCATGATTTGTATCCACAATTTATATTCTAACAATGCTATATCATCAATATACCAATTACATTAAATACATAATGACCTCCAATTCAGTCCGCATCAATCACAATATCAATTTGAGTCAATAAACATTCATTTCCAACATAAGATTCATAGCGACGACGATTAAGACATTAAGCGACGTTCATTCGTTCATTGTCATATAATGTGACCCATTTCGATCAACACTACACAAATACATATATGGATGATTCTCAATTGTTCTTCACCTTACAATGATCATAATCAACTAACTAGGCATTAATTCGTAATTTCGATCACAACACAACAACACCCATCACACGCCCAACCCTCATACATATGGCCTCCACTTCAACATACTTTATTTCATGATTTTCAACCATTATAAGATACTACAACATGAATATAACCTTCATAACACAAAAACAAGATCAAATCTTACCTTTTTCTTCAACTTCCAATAGCCTAGGTTTCCAAAAGATGAAAAACAATGGATTGATCGCTCCAACGATGCTTCCACGCTACTTAGGGACCTCAATATAGTGGGTTTTCATTAACAAAATATTTTTTGAAGGACAAGAAACGGAGGTGGTTTTCTTCTCGTGCTGGTCGAGCCTTCAAACGAGGGTCTTCAACTTTGCTCTTTTTTTCTAAGTATGGATGAATGAGAATAAAGACTAGCAAGTCACTTTCTTTTCACCACTTAAATGAAGTGTACACTCCCTTGGCCCACATTAAAGAGTTGTTCCACTCAAAAGATGACACGTAATCATGCTGGCACCACAATCCACTATGCACGGCCCACATGGAATTTGTGGATGATTTTCCAATTCCAATTTTATCACTTTTGGTCCCAAATTTTCCTAATTGATCCATACCAATAAATTCATGCACAACTTATAACTTAAAATAAAATGAAAAGTCAAGAATCCCGACTTTGTATCCCGAAATAGTTTTTGTCCTTAACTTATCATAATTAATCCAGATTATTCTAATGTACAAAATACAAAGCCCTAACATGCTCAAGAACATTCGTCCTCGAATGTTAGATTAACCTTTACGGTCATACAAACAACTTGGGGTTGTTTCCTTTTTCAACTATAACAACAATACACTCATAGATCAAACAACATAATCAAATGTTGAATTGGATTACCTGTAGGCTCTGATACCACTTCTGTCACGACCCAACCCCGTAGGCCGTGACTAGTGCCCGACCTGGGCACCCAAACACACCTATCAAACGCTATCACAAGTTATATCAAACGCATCCAAGTATATAATGTAAGCCTACAAGGCCGTATTCGAATTTAGATACCCCCCGAAATTTCCCCGCAGTTTTTGTTTTACCGAATATACAAAATCACGCGCACAAAAAATACCAACAAGGCCACACAAAAATACCAACAAAACTTATATATATGCGCGTACCGGCCGCCGCGCGAACGGGATCGCCCAAACACAACATATACAAACGCAACCGTACAAAAAAAAAAAGAGGCACAACTCACAAAACATGTCTGCATGCATCTCAAATGTATGTACGTAATCATATGTATGGAACAGTGGTCTACCAGCATCTATGAACAATATAAACAAATGCAACAGACGAACATATATACCAAAAGTATAAGCTCCGAAACGAGGAAAACCCGGGAGCGGGGGAAGGTGTCCTAAGGGGATCACCAAACCGGCGTCCGTATTTTGCGAGCATTAAACGGCCC
>NW_026716470.1:0-17531 GCF_029784015.1 Lycium ferocissimum
ATAGTTGAAAAATTTAAATTGTTTGGGTGCTCTCCTACTCTGTTCATCCACCACAATTGACAAGGGTGAATGGTCAGAGAAGAAAGGTTCCATAACAATAGCAGAGGTTGGTGGCATTTGTAGCAACCATGTCGTGTTTACAATGGACCTATCAATCTTGCTTTGTACACGTCCATTACTCCACGTATACTTACTTCCCACATATGGTAACTCATCCATTCCAGTATCAAACGTAAAAGTCCTTGAAATCCTTAACATCACTATCGTGTACAGTATTGTTGTTTGATCGATCTTCCAGTTCTTTGATGGCATTGAAATCACCCATCAAGAGTAGGGAACTTTGCACACCAGCATGAATATTTCTGAGTTCAGACGCAGTTCTCTTCTGCTTTCTACTGTGTGCAAACCATAGATTGCTGCAAAATGGAAACTAGTACTTTGTCCTCTCACAACACCATAGATAAATTGCTCATGGATGATCTGTGCAGTAAAGGTGAGGACATGAGGATTCCATAAAACCCATATTCTGCCTTTGTCTTGAGCATTGTAATTTGCAACCCAATTCCACCCTTGAGCTATTCTCTTTATTATTGCCTCAGCATGTTTCTTATTTACTTTATGTTCTACTATAGCTAGTAAGTCTACTTTATTCTCATGTATAAACTTCCTTAACTCCCTTTGCCTATGATCTTTATTCAGCCCTCTAACATTCCATGTAATCAGTTTCATTTGGATATGTTTGGAGGTTTGTTCTTCTGCTCTATCTCTTTGCACCCATTCTGCTCTCTGATATGCATATTCTTTGAAGTACCAAACTGTAGAGAGGCTTTAGTGTCACCCAATGGGTTGAAAGTATTGCCATCATGTACATCACTGTTGCGCATTACAGTCATTCCAAACTCCGATTTCTTCTTGATGACTTGCCATTCATTCTCCTTTGTCAACATTTGTTCCCACCTCGCTGCGTATCTTTCCGGGGGTGTGTTGATCATGACTAGTCACCACCGTCCCCTGCACCGCTATTTTCTTTGACTTCCAACCCATTTTGGTTTGTGGAGCTTTAGGCTTGGTTTGTGCTTTAGGTTGTGCTACAGTTGATCCCTTCTGTTCAGGTTGTGGTTCAATTTGCCCCTTTTGTTCAGGCTGCTTTTGCTTCCCCTTTGTATAATCATGACCCAGCTACAAATAGATCCCACAATAAGTGGGCTTCCAGTCATACCAAACTGCCTGACTAAATTCTCTTCCTTGTGGATCCACAACTTTCACTGCTTCCGGCAAGGATCTAGTCACGTCCACTTGCACAAGCACTCGAGCAAATGAAATCCTTTGTAGTGTTGTGGTGCATTCATCGGCGTACAGTGGCGTACCGATGTTACTAGCAATGCGACTTAGCGAGTCCATACTCCAACAGCTAAGCGGCAGTTTTGGAAATTTAACCCATAAGGGAATCGTTTTTAATACTTCATTTGCAAAATCAAAATTATCAGTCCAGGGTTTAATTATGACAGGCCTATTGTTCACCATTTGTGGTCCTGAATATAGGGCTTCATTTTTGTCATCAATGCTTGAGAATCTTACCACAAAGTAGCCGTCGTTGTGATAATATACTTTCGGTTTTGAAGCAAAATTCCACTGTTTCGCAATGAATCTTTCTATTGCTGCAATGGTTGGATCTGCTCCAATGACATACAAAATTAGGGCTTGATTCCACTTTGCACTCTCCTTTTCGAGTTCTTCTTGTTGTAATTCAGCATATTTTTCCCCATCTTGAATTTTTGGAGCGATATATGTCAGACTCATACCCCGAGCAGCAAGAGAGTTACCTTGGAAAAGTGTGCTCCATTTTTGACCCTCAGCTCCTGCATCCGTCATAGCTAATCGCCTTTGAGAAGACTGGCCCTCTTTCCCTAGCTGATTTACCAGAGTTGGTGTAGTCGCACTCGGTTGCTCTGTTGTTTTCCCATTTGGGATCTCTGTTCCATAGCTAACCCTATGTTGCGTATTGCTCGAGCTCGCAACTGCATCAGAAATGGTGTTTTCTACACCCACCGCCATGGTCGGAGGTGTGTTTCTCCCCCTCTTAGTCGGTAGCGCCGGCCATATCTCTCTTCGGTGGGTTCGTACCTAGTGTGGTTAGATTTGGTTCCGTCGATTTTTCCTTATTCGCAGTGATCAGATCTTGCTTCGTAGTCTTTGTAGCATCCTTTCTCGGCCGTCCTTTTGCCATGGCCAGTGGCACACCTTAGTTTCACACTAACGTGCGCCTAAAGGAGAGAGAAAAGTTTTTTATGGTATTTATAAGATGAGTCTTATAAAAAACCATTTGAAATAGTGGGGGATTGTAGTATATTTCAAATATTTTTGATGCTTGGTATGTTTAAAATATTTTGAGACTTGGTATTGTTTACCCTAGAAAGAGAACAGTTAAATTTGTTTAGTGGTTTAAAGGATATGTGATTTGATTTTGTTATAAGTAGTGAAAATAAGCTAATTAAAATGATAATAGATGAATTAATTGACTAAAAGAAATTAAATATAAAGCAATTGATCCCGGGCTTGAATGATCCTGAAAGCAAATCCTTTGATAGGTTTGCACCGGTGGAACTATAAAGCCCTTAAACTTTCTAAAAACAAGTATACAAATATGGAGCAAAAGAACAATTTAAAAGAATAAATGTGAACAATAAAACTTGTAAGAATAGTGTGTAATCGGTGTTATTCCATGATCCTTCTTTTGGGCTGTTAAGCTCCTCTTATAGTACAAATACATAGACCCTTTTAATCAGTAATTAAATCCTAATAATGAATAATAATGAGCAATTAATATTGCCTTTAATACTGAATCATAACGTTTGCTTCAGATACGGTCCGGTCCTGTAATGTTATTCCGCTATTAATTATTTGGTGTGACTTTCCCTTGTAACTCGACTGCGGATGCAACTGGGTTTTTGCTTATATTAAATGCTACAACTGGAAATGTTTCATCTTACTCCGCCACGTGTCCTAATACTATTTCGACACATGCCAAGCTGTATTTTGCCATGTACACAGATAGCTCCCCCCACTCTCCGGTAAGACGAATGAATATCGGGGAGTGGATTTGAAATCATTCCGATTTTGCTACCATTTAATGGTAGGAAAACGAATCGTCCTATTGATTCATTCAAATAAGCAACCGTCAACATTCATAATCAATGCGACTACAAGGAAACGTTGACGACTCTTCAATAAAAATGATTGACATAAAGCTGCAACCTTTTTAGAAATTGTGACCTTTTGAATACCGAACACTTCATCACTCCCATTCAAATTATAAATAAGGCAAGAAATCAATCCCAAACTAACCCAAATTTTCCTTTCCTTTCGGACAAACAAGACTTTTGCTTTTGCAACTCTTTCTTCTCTGCAAAATTTTAATAATGTTAACTCCGTTTTCATCGCCCAACCACTCTTCTCATAATGATACTCCATCTCCTGGACGTCGTTCTGTGAAGGCTCCAATTTCTGCCACCAGTCAAGAAATTGATCTACAATCCCATGTTGCAAACATCCTCCCTGTGGGTTTCAAATACTACGATGATTTTTGCATTGTTAGCCACCACCAATATGGTTGAAGGGGTTGAGTTGTTTATCATCGCTGGGACTATCCCCAAAGTTCGTACTATCTGTAACTTCACTCCTGAAGTTGCCATTGCTATTGTCGATCCTGATGCCAGGATGAACCACCAATCAGAGGGTTTTTCCATGACTTACACCTATCCCTTCGTGATAGGTTTCAGGCTACCGGTTCCTCAAATAATCGAGGATTTTTACCGTTGATATCAAGTGTGTATCAGCAAAGTCGCTTCTTAAATCTGGCGTTTTGTTTACTGCATCCAACTTCTAGTCGATCAGCCTAGTGTTCCGTTCACTCTTGACCACTTAATGCATCTTTACGCCCATTGGGTTTTTCGATGAGGGTTAGTTCATCTTTACCCCCTCACGAAAATGCTGCCATGTTAATCCGGAGGATGATTATGATAAGGGATGGATGCACCAGTTTATTAAGATCTGAACCATTCATCTTCACCGGTTTGAACTTGAACAGTTCTGGAGGCATGAAATCAAACCTGTAAGTTTTTTAACAAGCCTTGTTTTCTTTCTTGCGTTTCTCCCGTAGGTTATAATTTATTCACTTCTCTTGAAATCTTCCTTTTCCTTCAGCGGTCATTATTGAACTTGAGCTCTTGGACGGGATCTTTGAGTAGGTGGTAGCACACTACTGAGTGCTCATCCCGACCTAACTCGATCCTGGAGGAGCATAACATCCAGCTGGTGGAGAAGGAAAAATCATGGTAAGGCTTTATCCTAATGATCTTAAAGATTTCTTATTACATCCTTTTTAATTTTGATAAAGCTTTCCGTTATCTTTATATAGGCCTTCCGGTGAGGAGGCCTACCCCCCGGAAGGTCCATACTCAGAAAGCCACTCTTTCCAATATCATCAAGGCTACTTCTTCCAGCCGGAAGCGCAAAACAAAAGATACATCCGTCTCTCAGGAAGGAATTGGCTGCAGGGTACGTAGTCGTTGCTTGAATTGGCTCCAGGGTACACAGTCGTCGCTTGCTCATGGAGGCTTGGTGTAAGGTTCAACAGGAGGTTAGTCCCGGGGTAGTTTTGATTGATGATGACGACGAGCAGGCTCAGGCTAATGGTGCTCGGATCTATTGCCTGATGATTCCAGCAAAGCGTCAGGCGAAGCTAAGACTCCTCCCACCAACCAGCGCCAAAAAAGTCCAACTCATCTAGTCTGCGAGTGTCACTCCCCGAACCATGGCCTGGGCATAACACGACACTCGATGCCTGACTACATGCGACCTTGTTGAATCAACATGGGGCATAAACATCAGCGGAATATAACATGAAACATAATGAGCCTTAACAAAATATGAGAACTCATAATATATATAATAAAATACTTGTATAAAAAGTGTGCGAAAATATCATAAACTGAGCCAAAAGATGGCTACATAACTCTGAGTATTGACATTACTGACAGACTAGTCTATAAAACCTCTATCATGAATCTGAACTGTAAAACATACTTGCTGGACAAGACCCCCAACATACCTTAACTTGCTACATGAAAATAAATATGGATAACACCTCGAACAAGATGGGGCTTACCAACAAGCGTATACGAGCAAATTCTACTAAGCAGATGCGGTGTCCTGTAAATCCGTACCTACATCGTGAAATGTAGGCCCCCGGGCAATAAAAAGGGGACGTCAGCACATTGAATGTACTGGTATGTAAAATAACTAAATGAAATAAGCAGGGTACATGAAATAACATGACAAGAGCTGTAACTGAAACTTAAACCTGGTCATGAGCATGAACATGAATACATATATATGAATAACATGAGTAAAAATATCTTTGGGAGAGCATTAGTATAATCAACATGTAACCACCACGTTAGCACGTGGCGTCTGATCTCTGCCCGATCAGGTAAGCCATCTTGTACCTTCCCAGGGTACAAGATATGAACATGACATGAATGGATCCATATCCCTCAATGGGAAATAAATGAAGGAATTATCCCACTGGACGGAGCGATCATTATCCTACGTTGACATACGTAGTTTCAGGTATAAAACCTTCTCGGTAATGCAACTCCATAAATATGAACATGATATAGTTGGCTGAGAAGCCCATGAATTTCGTAAAAAAACGACTTGTAGTATAACATGGATATTTTGTTTCATAATCATGGATAAAGATTATATAATTTATTTGCATGAAAATGTGTAGACATGCAGGATATTCATGAAAGTAAGCATAATATTTAATGACTTGCATGTAGGAACCCATGGAATGCAATATATGGGTTTTCATGGATTACAGACTGATTCCCAATAGCCAAAATGGAAGATTAAGAATACAACAACAAGTTTATATATTTCAAACGTGGTAAATCATGGTGCATGGACTTAGGGTTATCAGGAACTTGGCTAAAAATCCTAGTTTAGTGAACTCTTGCATAATCATGGAAGAATGTGATATGGGAAAGAACAAAGATGTTCCCACACGTAGATAGAACCCTACATACCTGGTAATGCTCCAAAACTTGTATCAATAATTTGAACTTGAAGAAGTATATCTAAAGTTTTAGTCTTGAATCCTTTAAATGGGTTTTCTTGAAAATCCTTGGTTAGGAATGATGAACTCTCATTAGATCACATAAAAACATGTTCGAATTGACTTAGAATGATTGGAATAGGCTTACCTTGGTGTTTTGGATTGATGGGAGAAGAAAACCTTCGTTCTAGGGCTTGAAGAATGTGAAAAGTGGAAAAAGAACTGAACATGACATATTTATACTTAACTGAGTCGGTAAATTATACAGTCAACTTATACTGTCGATATAAAATGATCGTATTTAGCAATGATTAAAATTCCATAAACTGGGACTTCCCAAATGAGTTTCACAGATTGAAAATATGGTTCGTATAACATTATACAGTCCGTACCTAAGCATTTCAAAAACTTGACAGAAACTGGGATTTTTACACCACTAAACATGGTCTGAAAGTATGGGCTGTATAATAATATACGGTCCATATAGATGGTCGTGAAAATGGGATTTTACTGAACTGCAGCAAATTAAATTCCAACACTTCCCGGCTGATGTTCTAAGTCTCAAAACATGAATCATAGTCTAGTTTAAAGGTACGAGGTGTTACAGCGAGACATCGCAAAGAAACTATATTCCTCCAGTTGAAGCCGGAACCTCGAGTTCGTTTCCGCATCCTAAGCTTCCGGTTGCAAATCTGGAAGCCTCCCTTGCTCACCTTGACAATCTATTCCTCCAGGCACTTACTTCATTATCTCTTATGAATTTTCCACTAATCCCCAGTATCTCTGAATAACCTTAATAACAATCGTGTTTTCAAGGTCACGTTGCTGCCATTTTCATTGCTGAACTTGCAAGTTCCTTTTCTTTTTCCTGTCGGGAAGTCAAACTTCAGGAGGATAACGATCGCCTTCGGGCAAAAGTGCAGAGGTTGTAGGCTGAGATCCGGGACTTAGATTCCCTCCAAGCTTCATTGATAATGCGTTTGGAGGATGCGGCCAACCCGCTACATGACCGGTAAAGTTCTCTTCAAACTCAGACTTCCTCTTATGTAGGAATTCAGAACAAAGCTGCTCTGCTTGAGAATGATTTGAATAATATCCGGGGTCAGTTTCTCAGTGTGCAGGCTTTTCGTGACCATCTTAGGGCCCGATGTCAGAAATTGCGGCTCCGACGCGAATTAGATATTATAGGGACTAGGAAAAATACGCTTGAAGAGGTGAGTGCTCCTGATTTTAATCTTTCCACATCGCTCCTTGAAATATAAATTAATTTGGAAGCTACGGAGATGGCTCTCGAGGACATCCAAGATCTTGAGATGAATGAGCCGGAGAGTGAAGATTCTGGGTCACCGCCTGCATCTGGAACTGCTCCGGACAATTAGATTTCGTATTTTCTCTTCATTTTCTTTTGTTTATTTGTAATTTCCTATTCACTTACTTTAAACACTTACTTGTTTTAACTATGGCCTTGTCACATCTTGAATGTCAATTACACTGGGATTTTTAATCGATTTCGAATTGCAATATGATCGAATTATTTTCAACAATCTGTCGTTGTATACTTTTATAACATAACACTTTTTCTTGTAATTCATCCTTTAAGACATACATACTCATGGCTTTCTTGAAACATCATACCTTTAACCGTGACCTTCTTTACCTTTCAGGTTTCTCAACGGAAAACTTAGGCGTGGTCACTAGACAGCAACCAAAGAAGAGAACATTTATGAAGTTTAGTTTCTTGATGCTCTTCTTGATATGTCTACTGAATACCCCATTAAATTGTTCCTTGCTCATCCTCGTAGAAGGTTCCAGAGAGGTTTAAAGAGAAAGCCAGTCCGAAGCCTCATCACAATCATGTCAAATTCGGAGAATAACCCGTAGGCTTTTATTTTACCAAATCCATGTCGAATTTCAGAGTACAAGTAACCTATAGGTTTTTTTAATTACCAAATCCATGCCGAATTCAGAGTACAAGTAACCCTTAGGTTTTGATTTTACCTTGACCGTGTATGAGGAACTTTTCTCTTATACCAGACACTTTTGAATAGGAATTCTATTGGAAGTTAACCTTCTTTTGTATTTGCCTTGAAATTTTACAGTGCTCAGCAAGCTCATTCTTAGTTTAAATTTGTATATGACTTTTTGCATATTCTATTTATGGTGTCTTTTATGCACTATTCCAGAAATAAATCTAACATTCTAATGTAAAAAACTAAGACCGCGAACGATGTTGAAACTAAAAACGTAAAGAATGTTGTCTGGGTTTCTCTAGGAATCACAAAAAATTCCTCGGATACTGTCTCCTGTTTGTTACGAGACATTTTATAAAAACTTTATTAATAAAGAAGACTTTTCTTGGAAGTCCCCAGTGTAAAAATGAACTCTAAAGATGCATGCTTCTTTTCCTTAATAAAACTTTTTGCGAGCATCTAAACACTTACCCGGATAGGTTGCCTCTGAAGACATCCATTTCTTTGTGCCGTTCGTGCTATCACAATTTGAGCTTTTGGACTAACCTTTTGACTGAACCTCGAACCAATCTTAAATCCCGATCCAAATAGCATTACTCAAACTAAACTTCTTCCCTACTTACTGAATTTTACTTCAATTAACTATAAGTTCGGCCCCTTTGGATTTTGATTCCTTGGACCATAATTTACTGGATTTTAATATGTCCAAATTTATTTTAATCAGGTTTTTATGTACCTTTATGTTTATGGGTTTAATTATCACCTCATTACATTCTTTGGATCGGGAACAATTAATCCGACCTCTGGTTTTTATTTATTTTAAAATGAAGCCTTATAATTATCTTTGATGAATCAGACGTCTCTGATTCATTTGGGCATTATTTACTTGAGTGTACATTTATAATTTTGTGTAAGACTTAAGCATGAATTATCATTCAGTCATAACTTTGATCGAAAGTGTCTATTTAACAATACAATTCTCTTACAGCTGTAAGTTAAGCTTTTGACAAACCAGTTTATTGTAATCGAACATATTTGATTGATTCACTTGGAATTTGGACCACAGTCCCCGGTCCTTACAATTCAGAGTTCAAAACTGTTATTATTGCTCTAACTTAAATTTCAGGGAATGCTTTCCTTGCAATCTTCCTTTAAAGTAACACGTTTGTTGCTCGCTCATTAAAAACCTTGCCGGAAAAAATCCTTTTCTTTGTTTATAAGGACAAAAATCGGTCTACGGGAAAAAGAGTGCAGCTCATGTTCTTTAAATTTTTCGGGCGCTTCTAACCTGTTGCTCCGGATTCTCTTTTTGCTGGGAACTCATTCTGATTCCTCTCGTTCAATCCTGCAAACATAAAAAACTTTTTCCGAGACAAACAATTGCTCCACTAATTTGAACTTTTTATTCTTGCCCGGTTCAAAGATTTTAACACTTCCCTATGGTTTAATAAGCTATTCTTCGAACTTCTCCTTTTATCCGTTTCTCTGGACTTCCTTATTGTTTCATACCTCATTTGGTTTCACTTTACTTACTCGACTCACTAAATTTGTTAGCCGAGACATACTCTGCCCCTTGTATCGTTTGGAACTCCAGCCTTCTAAGGGGGTAGGTTGAAATTACAATGTTTGCATCTTGAATCCGGGGTTTCCCCAACATAATTTTAAAATCCATATCTCCATCTACCACTTGAAACCTTGTACTCCCTTCACTCCATCCGGTAATAACGGACAGTTCCACAACTTCGTACCGGACCAACTCGACTTTATCACCGAAAAATCCAATTTCTCCCATTTCAGCCAACTGTTGAATGACTCCCCATTGAATAATGTTAATCGCGCTCGTTAGAATCACCGTTATTCCTAAGACCACAATATTATTTATTAATGCATTAAACACCATATCATTAGGGCGAGGGGAAAGTTCCCTTATACTCTTGTCTCCCATCTTGACCTATTTTGACTCTTTTTGTTTAGGAGCTCTTGCTACTTCATTCCCTCTGTTTGAAATCTCCTCCAACAATAAAATCCCTGCTTTGTCCAGACGCGTCCAATCGAAGCAATCAACATGCTCTCTAAGAATTTTAATGACTTTGATCCTGAGTTTCGGGGCTAATCCAGTGCCCAGGTGTACTTGCCAGTTGAAAAGGTCACTTTGACACCCTTTCTTTTCCTCTGAGGTTGCCCTGCAATCATCAACTATTATGTTAATAACATGACGGGGCTCAACCTGAGGTTATTGCTTAACTAAATCCCTGCGCTTCCCATAGTTATCTTTAGCTCTATCACTCAAGAATTCTCTTAAATAACTATCCTTCAATAACCTAGTAACCTCGTCCCTGAGGTGCCGGTAATCAGCCGTTCTATGACCACGAGTTCCATGAAAATTGCAAAACAAATTCATATCCCTCTGGCTTGGATCCGCTCTCATCGGTCTGGGCTGCTTCGACCCATCTATCTTGTCTATAATTGCAATCAATTCCCCCAAATCAATGTTAAAATTGTATTCCGACAGCCTTGGATTTTCGGTTTTACTTGTAACTGAATCTACCGTAGCCGCCTTGGGTTGTAACCCTTGTCTGCTTTGACTAGAATCATTCTTCCTATCGGGAAATGGCCTTTCATATTGATTACCCTGACTTCATTCTGACCGGGACCGAGGCCTTTCTTAGTTTCCACACGGTTGATACCTGCCATTTCCAAGCCCGGAGTCTGACTCTGAGGTCCTTCTTGGCCTGTCATAATTCTGACTCCGGCAGGTAGACCTAGCTGACAGTCCAAACTGATTATCTTCCACCCGAATTTTCGACTCATATCTATTATGAACGTCAGCCCATATTGTGGCAGGAAATTCCAATAGGTTTTCTTTCAGCTTTAATGATGCATTCGAACTCATTGGGTTCAACCCTTTAGCAAATGCCTCTACTGCCTATTTGTCCGGAACAACTAGAAGCAATATAGGCTCCTTTTGAAATCAGATTACGAATTCTCTGAGCAACTCATCATCTCCCTGAGCAATTTTAAATATATCAGCCTTCCTAGCTGACACCTTTTTTGCTCCAGTATGTGCCTTGACAAAGGCATCCGTGAGTATCTCGAAAGAGAGAATGGAATGCTCCGGAAGCAACAATTACTAGGTCATTGCTCCTTTGGACAAAGTCTCTCCAAATTTCTTAAGCAGCACTGACTCAATTTCTTTCGGCTGCATATCATTTCCCTTGACAACACGTGTATGAAGTCACATGCTCCTAAGGATCAGTTGCCCCATCACACTTAGGGTGGTCCGGCATTTTAAATCTCTTCGGGATTAACTTAGGTGCAGCACTTGGTGATATGGCAACTGTACGTATCTTTTTGAATCTGGTCCCTCCAAAACCGATGGTGCCCCAGGGATTTGATCTATACGAGAATTAAATGCCTTGAACTCCTTCTCGCTCTTATCCAATCGGCTTTTTAATTCTTTATCTAACCAGCTTTTTAATTCTTTCTCATTTTTCTCTACCCAATTGGAAAGAGCTTGCAAGTACTGCATAACTTCGGGTGCTTCCCCATTGCCACGGGCTCCATTATTGCCTTCTCATTGCTGCACCTGCGTATTGGGTGGATTACCTTTAACATTGATGCCTCTTCCTGTTTGCAAGTCAGTAATGGCTTTCTGTTGCTTTTCTAATATCTCCAATATTTTCACTATCCCTAGATCCGCTTTTGCAACCACTTCTTCTTTATTATCATCATTTGGAATGAAGTCTTCTCTAGTGTGCTTGGATCCTCGTGGTGAGATTGGAACTTGCTCATCCAAGTTCCGATCTTCAGCACTCGTTTGACCCCTTTCATGAGTGCTTGAGTTGTTTGAGACTCCATCAACTTGGTTCCCATTGTTAGCCATCTTTCAAGAATTATCTGGTGACAAAAAATTTAAGAACTGTAAGTTTGATAGTTAGAGCAACAAAACAATATCACTTTTATCCTTATCTCTATGGTGGGCGCCAAACTATTTACCCTAAAAAGAGAATAGTTAAATTTGTTTAGTGGTTTAAAGGATACGTGACTTGATTTTGTTATAAGCAATGAAAATAAGCTAATTAAAATGATAATAGATGAATTAATTAAGTAGAAGAAATTAAATATAAAGCAATTGAGCCTGGGCTTGAATGATCTTGAAAGCAGATCCTTTGATAGGTTTGCACCGGTGGAACAGTAAAGCCCTTAAACTTTCTAAGAACAAGTGTACAAATTCAGAGCAAAAGAACAATTTAAAAGAATAAATGTGAACAATAAAGCTTGTAAGAATAGTGTGCAATCGGTGTTATTCTATGATCCTTCTTCTGGGCAGTTAAGCTCCTTTTATAGTACAAATACATGGACCCTTTAATCAGTAATTAAATCCTAATAATGAATAATAATGAGCAATTAATATTGTCTTTAATACTAAATCGTACTTGCTTCAGATTCGGTCTGATCCTGTTACGTTATTCCGCTATTAATTATCCGATGTGACTTTCCCTTGTAACTCGACTCCGGATGCAACCGGGGCTTTTTGCTTATATTAAATGCTGCAACTAGAAGCGTTTCATTTTCTTTCGCCACGTGTTCCAATACTGTTTCGACACATGCCAAGCTGTATTTTGCCCTATAAAGGTATATAGTTTAAATATTTGCCACTTGGCAATTATGAACAAGTCTCAAAATGTGGACATATGTCTCATCTTTCTCTCTCTGATTACCATGTGTCTATAAAGGTGTCACTGTGCATTGATTTTATTGGACAAGTGTCCCACACTTGTGATGGAAATAGGAAAATTCTGCAACTATAAGCTAGCATTTGGCCATAGATTTTCAAAAAAAAAATTGAAAATTTTAATTTAGGTGAAGTTTTTCAAGTTTTGAAAATGTGTTTGGCTTTAGTTTTTCAAAACATATTTCACTTTTTGTTTTGGAGAACATGAAACATTACTTATACCCGTAAGTTCTAAAAACTATCAAGAATACTCAATCATCTAAAGCATACGTACTTGTTAATCCCAAATTATGCAGAACATGATATTTTAACAACAATTGCTAATAACACACCTACTAGCTACTACAATTCAAATTACAATACAAAGATCCATCTGTGCAAGAAAAAAATACAATGGTAGTAACTAGCTATTCTTTAATATAATCTTCCACATTGTATGAACAATTTTCACTTTATAGAAGAGACTGCTCTAATTGTGAAAACATGGTAGATATGACTTTAATGGAGGAACATGATAGACATGATTTTAATAGAGGAACATGGTAGATAGAATTAGTTGGGTCATAAATAGATAGGTTTTTATTTTGTAAAATACAAAAGTTTGGGATAGTTTTAAGAAGTTTTGAAAAGGCCAAAATATAGATCTTGACCCAAAAATAGTTTTGAGTCAAAATTTGGGAATTTGAAGATTTATTTTCAAAATCTATCAAAATTTTATGACCAAACAAAAATTTGAAAACAAAACTTCAAAATATACTCTCAAACTCTATGGCCAAATGGGGGCTAAATAGTCTCTTCTTTGGCATCTGTAATGCACACAACAAAGAGCTATTCATTTGCTCTATTTACTTTTCTCATGTCTTTTTATAAAATTCTTTGAATATTCTTCTTCTTTTATAAATCCTTTAGTTTTAGTTGTTTTCAGTAAAATTTGTTGGTATTAATTAAATTTTAATGATTCAGGTATCCTTTAATTAAGTTTAGAGATGGTTGTCACGACCCAACCCGATGAGCCGTGGCTAGTGCTCGAGCTGGACACTCGTATACGAACCTGTTAGATATAATCAAATTGAAACTAAGGACAATATGGAAATTTGTAAAAGTAAGCTATAGACTCATAACGTCATATATCATAATGAATGCGTCTCCGAGGAGTCTGACTAACCAAAACATAACAAAATATGCAAGCCGATAAGGCTGCCACTATATACGGGAATATCCAAAATGAACCATATCGATATAGTTGACCCAAAACCTATTTACAACCCACACATGTCAACAGACCTCTAAGAGTATAATAGTAAAATATGACGGGACAGGGCCCCACCGTACCCCTGGATATGCAGAAGTCTATATCAAAGGATCTGTACCAAAATGACTTAGGCTCGGAAACAATGGAGCTCTCCAAAATGTGAGCGAAGTCTGGGCCTGGAGGATCACCAGGCGAGTGTGTACTGCGGGCATGAAACGCGACCCCGAAGAAAGGGGTCGGCACGAGAAATGTACCGAGTACATATAAAGCATGAAATACAATAAAGAAAGGTCATTGAATAAAGATGTGAGAGACAAGTATGATAATCAAAGATACCAATGCACACACGTGCCTTATGAGATGAGTCATGCATATCTATATAATATACCATACCGCCCATTATAGGACTCGGTGAATGAAGTCATATACATATATCCGTACCCGGCCATCTAGTGAGGGTCTCGGTGAAATAATCATATATATATATATATATATATATACCATGCCGACCACCTACAGTGAGGGACTCGGTGAACAATGCAATGAAATTGTGCACGAATACATACCCGGCCCGGGACTCGGTGAATGATATATTAATAGCATGTACGAGTAGAATATCTTGAGCAACCATATACAAACTAAATCATCATCTGAGACTCAATAGAATAATTAGAATGAACCAACACTGGAGAATCAAAGACAACTATCATGTCAAGTACCACTGAGAACTAGAATTCTTTGGAATTATGTATGTTCATCGTTCGCTCGTTTATGTAATTCATGACAAAAAGAAGGAAGGGATAACTTTACATACCTTGAAGCGCGTCTATTCCTCTAAAATCTACTGTCCAAGTTTGTAATCTATAACAAGGCAATAATTACTCCACAATTAGATGAAAGTCATTCTTTACTACTCATTGTAAGTTAACAAACAATCTAACAAAAATCCGGCAACATTTCCCTTATTTTTCTTACTCCGTCCCAACTCATCAACAACCCAAAATAATCACAACAATATCAAAAACACACACAACCACAAAAATCATACCAAACATTGAATTTCAAAATATCATCACAAAACAAACCACAAAAATCATACCAAACAGCCCCAAAATATCATCCACGAAAATCATACAAAACAGCCCCAAAATATCATCAACAACATCAACAACAGCCAACCATTATTATACATCATAACTCAGCTGATTCCATCCATTTAATCCAACTAAAACAGTCCTCGATCCATAAATCCCAACAAAGCAACAAACGAGTTGATAACGCTATTTTCTTCGTTCTAATCCGTTAAAACCCTAATTAAACTTATTAACAATGAAAAAGGGACCTTAATCTTACCTTAAGTATTGCAGCAACCACGTCAACACTCCTCTTTTAGGCTGATTTTTAGCTCAAACTGAAGGCAACGCGACGCACAACACTTTTCTCTGCATGAGCTTCGGGATTCGGGGCTCGAATTTTGATCAAAATGGCTTTCTTAGCCTAGAAGTTCTCTCCCTCTCTCTCTAATGTTTTGGAAGCTCCTAGATGAAAATGACCAGCCCTCAAATGAATTTTCCATATATATTAACGTTAATGGGCCGAAATATACTCATGGGCCGAAATACAAATGTTTGGGTCGGGTCTCAACTTGCTGCCCCGCCAGCCCAACTTCCATCGTCCATAACTCCTTATCCTGATATCATTTTGACGAGTGATTTATTTCGTTGGAAACTAGACTTGATGAAATTCATTTTAGGCTTTTGAAACACCTTAAAACTCCTCATATACTAGGAGATATGCCCCCAACAATATGGGCTAAAATCGGGTCCGAGATTTTTTCAAGTTGTTCCGATTTATTTCGTTTAACTTCTAATCCTCTTCCAACCCTCATGTAACCTCTTATACATACATATACATACTCATTACATCCATAACAATCCATACACGTGTCTCGAAGGGTCCGGAGAATCACAATAACCTTAAACATAACTAGAGAACTCACAAAGCTTCGACGAAACTCCAATCGCAAAAGTATATTCATATCTTTTGTCCATCTTCTATATCATTACTAATAATCTCAAATACTTTAAAAGGGCAATCATATTACCTCTTATACGTACTCATAACGCGATTTCAAATCCTTTAGGTTACCATGTCACCTTGGGATACTTAAGGCAACCATATATATAACGATATTCTTACTAACTCGATTAACTTTCCTTGAACTTTCTTAACTCATTCATTCTTGTCTTGAGTCAAGAATCATGGACTCTTACGGGGTGTAACATCCTTCCCCTCTAAAAAAACGTTCATCCTCGAATGTTGAACTAGTCTATAGAGTCTTAAAAAAAAATTCGGTAGAGTCTCCTCTATAACTATACCTACCAACCTGCATTCAGTAACCCACAGATGCCTTATAGGGCCACAATATCATATAGTCTCATTTACCAATTAATATAGTCAAATAAAGAATTAAATTACACAACGAGCATAGGGAACAAGTAAGAATACTTATTCTTCATTTCATCTTTAGCTTCCCAGTCACCCTTTCCCTATTATTATTTCGCCACAATACTTTGACGGAAGCCACATCCTTAGTACGCGACCTTCTAACTTGGCGATCAAGTATAGCTATAGGGCTCTCCTCATAAGACAACTCTCCGTTACCCGGACATCGTCTACGGGGAATACTCTAGAAGTGGTCACCAATACATTTATGAAGCATTGATACATGAAAGACTGGATATCTTTGCTTCCAAATCAGATGGTAGGTCTAACTCATAGGCAACCTTGCCTACCCTACGAATGATTTGATAAGGCCCAATGTATCTCGGGCTAAGCTTCCCCTTCTTGCCGAATCTCATCACACCCTTCATGGGTGATACCTTCAGGAACACCCAATCACCAATCTGAAACTCTAAGTGTCGACGTCGATTATCTGCATATGACTTCTGTCGACGCTGGGCTGCCAATATTCTCTCCTAAATGAGCTTCACCTTATCAATAGCTTGCTGAATCATGTCTGGGATGATTAACTTAGTCTCGCCTACATCGAACCAACCGATAGGTGACCTGCACTTCCTCTCATATAAGGCCTCGTACGGTGTCGTGTGGATACTAAAATGGTAGCTATTATTATAAGCAAACTCAATAAGTGACAAATGATCGTCCCAGTGTTACACCTCGGAAAATTTCCCGTTGGTACGCAAGTGGACGAACTAGTGATGAGTGCGAGGAGTACGAGTGTATAATGTTTCATGGGCAATGTAAGTAAATTGATGGGAATGAATAGAATAAAAGTCGAGAATGTGAAAAATTGGAAGTTGGCAAAAGTCGCCTGCCGGTCGTAAACCACAAAATACGGACGTAAAGTGCAATACGGTCCATAAACTGGCAACAGAACCGCCATGCAAAATCTTCAACTTTCTCAGCTCTACCGAGAAATGGTTAAATACG